>NC_068991.1:21756122-21759029 GCF_001194135.2 Octopus bimaculoides
ACACACACACACACACACACACACACACACACACACACACACACACACATGCACACATGCATACACACACACATATACACACACATATACACACACACATATATATATACACATACACACACACATATATATATATATACACACACACATATAGATATATATAGATATATATGTATATGTATATGTTAGCATTCTGTAATAGCAAAAATCTAGCACAAATTATAGCTGCACACAATGGTTGTAAATTTAAAAGTTTCCCAAGAAGTACTGGCAATAATAGTAACCAGAATTATAATTATAGTTCAATAAATAGCAACAATGTCAGCATGAGCGGACAAACCATGGGTGACACAGCCGGGTATCAGGATAGGAACCAATGGAGTTGAAGAGACCTGAGGGAGCTCTACAGTTGGCCTGGAAGTAGTAGATTTGAATCCTAGAGGGAAAAGTACTCAGAGTGTTGTCTCTGTGGAGTGGAATAATAGCTTAGAAGATAGACAGGAGAATATACAAACCACATCTAGAGTAGGTGAAATGGATGATAGTGATGGAAGTACTAGAAATATTAGTTGTGATTGTGCAAGGTACAAGATTTGTCCACTTGGCTCTGATTGTAAACATAAAAATATTGTATACAGATGTAAGATTACCTTAGAGAGTAGAGAATATTTCTATGTAGGAACTAGCTCATGTTATATTAAGCAGAGAATTGCCAATCATTTAAGTTCGTTTACAAAATAGGGACAAAGTGAATACTACAAGCCTTAGTAAGTTAATTTGGGCACTTAAAGATAGAAACAAAGTATTTTCAATTGCTTGGGTAATTATGAGTAAACAAAATCTTACGGAATAGGTGATAATAGACACGACTTTTGTGTGGAGGAAATGTACCAAATTTTCTTTTCTAAATATACTATTATAAACACTAGACAGGAGCAGGCTATGAGATGTCCACATTGGATTAGATATGCATTTAAATGATTTAAAGAAACATAAATTAGCATCTATAGTAATTATACTAGTTAACATAGTGATTGTGATAATGATATTTTTGCAAATAATACTAAAATAATTTTAGTAATGATAACAATAATAATATTAATTGAAGGTATAAAGCCAAACGTAAGCGAATTATCTCTGAATAAATAATGTACTCCATACAGTTAAATGTAAACAAAATTGCTACAATTGATTGTAATATGAATAAGCATTTTATAAACCATAATTCAACTGTAATACCAGGAGAGGTGATTATAAGACCAGGATTCAATTTGATTTAAAATGTAACGCTATAACCTTCAACTAAATACCAACACAGGAAGCTTGTTTGAATTAGTTCACTTTGAAAATGTCATAAGTGATGGACCCTTGATGAAATTACAGTGACTAGGATGCATAATTGCATACGGAGTAATGTGTAGTTGCTGTAATTGATACATGCTGGTCGTTGTTATATATGCTGTAGAAAACTTTTTTAATAAAAAGTTTTGGATGTGAATAAATCTCCACTCTCCTCTTCGCTTTCAATTATATATAGGCGCAGGAGAGGCTGTGTGGTAAGTAGCCTGCTTACCAGCCACATGGTTCTGGGTTCAGTGCAAGAGAGAGACGACTGTGCTGGTATGGTCATGTGTTGCGTATGGATGAGGACAGCTGTGTGAAAATATGTCACACCCTAACAGTAGAGGGAACTTGTGGAAGAGGTAGACCCAGGAAGACCTGGGATGGGATGGTGAAGCATGACCTTTGAACATTGGGCCTCATGGAGGCAATGACAAGTGACTGAGACCTTCGGAGATATGCTGTGCTTGAGAAGACCCGGCAAGCCAGGTGAGACCGTAACCGTGGCCTATGCCAGTGCAGTATAACTGGCCCATTTAAGAGTACCCTCAATCATTGGGCTATAAACTGTGCTTGCGAAGACCTGTTGAGTCAAGTGAAGTCATTGTCATAGCTGATGCCGGTATTGCCTGACTAGCACCCATGCCGGTGGCACGTAAAAAGCACCATTTTAAGCGTGGTCAATGCCAGGGCCTCCTGACTGGTCCCGTGCCAGTGGAACGTAAAAAGCACTATTCAAGCATGGTCGATGCCAGTATCACCTGACTGGCCCTCATGCTGGTGGCACGTAAAAAGCACCCACTACACTCTCGGACTGGTTGGCGTTAGGAAGGGCATCCAGCTGTAGAAATTTTGCCAGATCAGGTTGGAGCCTGGTGTAGCCTTCTGGCTTGCCAGCCTTCAGTCAAACCATCCAACCTATGCCAGCATGGAAGGTGGTTGTTAAACAATGATGAGGATGATGATGTATACGGTGATAATGACAATGATAATTTGTATGTGTATATTCAATATATACATACTATATGTACTTGTGTATATGTTTTACTCATGTGTCATACATTTTGCATGAAAAAGTTGATACAAAATTTATCATAGCAATCTACAGAGAAAATCAGATTACAAGGAAAGAGAGCTTTTCTCATTATATTACTGGTCTACGTACCCGGTGCAAGCTATGGACACATAAGAGGTGCAGCAACATCAAAGGCAGGTTAACTAGCAAGTTAGTTTTTGTTTGTGGCAGATGTTCAGGTGCAATAAAGACTGTAAACAAACAGGAAACAACCTCTATCTCATTCCAGGGTGAAAAACTAGAGGTAGTCGATAGCTTCCGCTATCTGGGCGACCAAGTTAGTAGTGGGGGTGGGTGCGCTGAAAGTGTAGCTGCTAGAATAAGAATAGCCTGGGCAAAGTTTAGAGAGCTCTTACCCCTGCTGGCGACAAAGGGACTCTCACTCAGAGTAAAAGGCAGACTGTATGACGCATGCGTACGAACAGCCATGCTACATGGCAGTGAAACATGGGCTGTAACTGCTGAGGACATACGTAAGCTCGCAAGGAATG
>NC_068991.1:21759604-21784210 GCF_001194135.2 Octopus bimaculoides
GGCACATAAAAGACACCATTTCGAGCGTGGCCGTTTTCGTGCGGGTGACACGTAAAAGCACCCACTACACTCTCTGAGTGGTTGGCGTTAGGAAGGGCATCCAGCTGTAGAAACTCTGCCAAATTAGATTGGAGCCTGGTGTTGCCATCCGGTTTCACCAGTCCTCAGTCAAATCGTCCAACCCATGCTAGCATGGAAAGCGGACGTTAAACGATGATGATGATGATGATGAAACATAATGACAAAATAGCTGCTACATATATATGTATGTTATAAAAATATACTGCAATATCAAAGCAGACTGTAAAAGAAATTAAACAAAAGAAGCCAGTAAAGTATGTTTAAGGTTATTCCCAATTATGAAATTATCAACCAGTAATAAAAGATTATTACTTAAAGTTTTGCAAATCATCATCATCATCATTGTTGTCTTCGTTGTCACCATTGTCGTCCTTGTCACCATGGTGGTGGTGGTGGTGATTGTTGTCATCGGCATTGTCATCGTCATTATCATCATCACCACCGTCATCACTGGTTTCATCATCATCATAATCATCAACAACACCACCATCATCACCATTTACTGTTCATTTTCCATGCTGGCTTGGGTTGGACAATTTGATAGGAGCTGGCAAGCCAGAAAACTGTGCTAAGGTCTATTGTCTGCTCTGGCATGGTTTCTGCAGCTGGATGCCCTTCCCAACACCAATCACTTCAAAGAGCATACAGAGTAATTTTTACATGGCACCAGCTATCAAATTCAGATTCTATATAATCATTGGTGCCAAAAATGATCTGCCATTCCTTGCTGTGTCGACTTTTCCTCTGCATCTCATTATATATCTTTCTAATTTTGGCACAAAGCCAGAAATTTTGAGGAGGGGGAGAGGCAAGTTGACTGCATAAATCCCAGTCCTCAAATTTTATTAACATCAGAAGGATGAAAGCTGAGTCAACTTTGGCAGAACTTAAGTTCAAAGCTGACAGAACCAGAGCAAATGCTGCTAAGTATTTTGTCCAACATGGTAAATAACTCTGCCAGCTTGCTGCCTCTGCATCCCATAATATTGGTTTCAAATTTTGGCACAAGGCCAGTAATTTCGTGGGAAAGGGTTAGTCAATTACATTGACCCCAGTACTCAGTTGGTACTTATTTTATTGACCCTGAAAAGATAAAAACAAGGAGAATACTTTGGCTGGATACGGCTGGTTTAAATGCTGAAGGGTTAAATCTCATCACTGATTTTAGATTTGTTCCATCTGTACCATCAGGTACTTGAAAATACTACAGCAAAATGTATTCTTTCAAGTCCATTGTATTTACATAAATAGTTTTTCCTTCCTTTGATATCAGCTGTTCAATATCCAAGGTGATTATAAAAAAAAAACATAGGAGTTTCATCTATATTTCCTATATGTTCAAGTCAAAGATCATACTGTTTTTTGCTTTGCTTCAAAATAAAACTGTGAAATGAAATGTATCTTATTTTTCTATGTTACATCCTGCTAAGGTCAACTTTGCTTTTCATCCTTTTAGAGTTGGTAAAATAAATACCAGTTGAGTGCCGGGTCGATGTACTTGGTTTGTCTCTCCACCTCAAAATTGGTGGCCTTGCACCAAATTTAGAAAGAATATTTTAACTCACATCATAGTTTCTGGCATATTTTGGTTTATTGTCAAAGACTAAGCCCATGTCTCACCAAAAAAACCCCCAAAAAACCCCAAAAAAACAATGGATCCATTCATTAGAAGCTTTAAATAATGGATTAAGAGACATCTTGGCAGTCTTTGATCTTATTTGCTCAATGTAACCCTCACTCCTCCGGTCAGTAACCCCGTTTAACAGTTTCTTTTCCATTTCTGGATATAGAGCCAGCTTCCGTTGACATGCCATCTTTGTCTTTGGCATTTCTAATAAAGGTTTGCTTTGCTTTCTCTGATGTCTCATAAAATTCTCTGTTACTAAAAACTCTCTCTCTCTCTCTCTCTCTCTCTCGGCAGCTCTGTTACCATTAGCTTCTGCAAATTCCACAACTTTTTGAAAGCAGCAAATACAACACAATTGTTTTCTCTTTACACTAGTAATTGCCGTTATTACAACATTTGACATGGAATAAAATGTCACACTTTTGAACCGTTCACTTTGGCAATTTATAGCCTTTTTGTGGGTGTGGCATCAAACATTTATGGCCTTTTTTTTTTCTGGTGATGTGAGAAGAAAAAATATAATTTTGTCTAAAAATAAAATGCAACCTTATTTTTCATTTTGTCAGCCCCTGTAAGAAGCTAATAGAAAAAAAAAATCTGTAACAAATTTTCTGCAAGTAAGTATTTTTGATTAAAATATCTATTTCAAGTCACAAAATGCATTTTTACAGAGTGAGTTGCAAACATATGTTTACTTGGCTCCACAGTAATTAGAGATAATAATGATTTATTTTATGATTTCTTCTAATAGTAATAATCTTTTCTACCAAAGGCACAAGTCCTGGAATTTTTGGGGAGGGAGATTGTTATCTATTTCAGCTGATACTTATTCTATCAACCCCAAAAGGATAAAAGGCAAAGTTGATCTCTGTGGAATTTGAACTCTGAATGTGAAGATAGATGAAATACTGCTAAGCATTTTGTCTGGAGTGCTAAAATTTCTGTCAGCATAATAATAATAATAATAATAATAATAATAATAATAATAATAACCTATTTGAAAATGATATCAGGCTTACCATCCCTACAGGAAGTGCAAAAAATCGTGTTAACTGGAACAACTCATGTACTGAGAAGAGCATTATCGCTGTGAAAACAACATGCATTCATGAATTCTTTTTATTTATTAATTTTTTTTTTTTTTAATACATATTTTGCCTGTGAATTTGCGTGTGTAAATTGAGAATGCATACAATGAGCTTCTCTGCCCTAGGTGTACGGAAAACACTCGGCAATAACTAGAAGAAAATTTGAAGAAAGAAGAAAAAATAATAATAATAGTAACTAGTGAGACCCATGAATATTTTACGCAATTAATGATAAACCTATTGGGTTATTTCTGAAAACTCCATCCAAAAAACCTGAAAGCGTATCCTGTGTTGTGTCTGTATGGAAAGATAGTCACTCATCTACATCTCATTGAAAAGTGAAAGAAATTGGAATACAATGATTACTTAATGCACTTTATATATACTCTTTATATATTTTATGCACAATTTTATAGACTTAATACACAACACTAATAAAATATATATTCACTCTTATTTTTCTATTTTTCCTGTAAACAAAAAAAAAATATATATATATATATATCCCACACATATGATACAACCTTTAGTGAAATTTGAAATTGCATATATCTGCCATGTAAATGAGCATGAATATTTCACAGAATTTCACTTATGCACATGCATTAAATGACAGGTGATATAAAAACTTAGTTCAATTAAAAAAATACACTTTTCACTATCCAATCACCACCACCACCACCATCATCATCTCTCTTTCCCCCCTCTCTCTCTTTCTCCCTCTCTCTCCCTCTCTCTCTCTCTCCCTCTCTCTCTCTCTCTCTCCCTCTCTCCCTCCTCTCCCTCTCTCTTCCCGCTCTCTCTGCTTTTCTTTAGCCTCACCATCAGAACATCACCCCTCTACTAAAATTCTATTTTTAACTCTCCTCCTCTATATCATCACTACCTTCAGCTAACATTTTTAACCATGTAATAAATATTACATTCCTCCTACCTCACATCATGGGTGCTTCTCTCTCCCTCTTTTTCTTTCTCCATCTTTCAGTCTCACTCTTCACCTTATCCTCTTATCCTCTCTCCTTTTTCTTTCTTCTCTCTTTCTCTTCAACTAATCATATGAAAGTGTTACAATTACATTCCCTCTACCTCACATCATGGACACTTCTCTCTCCCCTTTTCATTCTCTTTCTTTTTCTTTAATTATGTGAAAGCTTTACCAACAGGCTAAATAACAGAATGACAAGCAGAATTATTATAAGGTCATGATAATAATAATAATGATGATAATAATAATAATAATGATGAGACGCAGGAGTGGCTGTGTGGAAAGTAGCTTGGTTACCAACCACATGGTTCCGGGTTCATTCCCACTGCATGGCATTTTGGGCAAGTGTCTTCTACTATAGTCTCGGGCTGACTAAAGCCTTGTGAGTGGATTTGGTAGACAGAAACTGAAAGAAACACGTCTCATATATGTATATATATGTGTATGTATATACATATGTTTGCATTCTGTGTTTGTCCCACCAACATCGCTTGACAACCAATGGTGGTGTGTTTACGTCCCCGTAACTTAGAGGTTCAGTTTAAGACACCAATAGAATAAGTACTAGGCTTACAAAGAATAAGTCCTGGAGTTGATTTGCTCGACTAAAGGTGGTGCTCCAGCATGGCCACAGTCAAAATGACTGAAACAAGTAAAAAAGAGTAAAAGAGTATAATAATGATTTCTTTTATTTGCCACCAGGGCAAAGGATGAAGGGACAATACAAAAACAGATACAAAGCGTGAGGGTTTACATATGATGGAATGATAAACAAATAGTATACATAATATGCATTAGAAGGAGGAAAGAATACATAGTATATAACACTAGAAGAAAAGGGGGGAAAAAAAGTGACATTGATATCAGGTCCCCCTGATACAAGAGGATCTTTTGGGATAATTGAGGAACCCCACCATCCAATACCAAAGATGAGTGCCCTCTCTAACTCCTTTCTTCTGATTCACAAGTCTGCACTGTGAGTGGTACCATTCACTCTTCCCATTTTCACAACTTCCACCCACCTTTTCATAAGTTCACTCGAGGACAGCACTTCCCTCTTCACCCTCACTTTCCTTTTCAAGTGAAACTTGAAAAAGTCGATGAGGTCTTTATCAAAATGGAATGTTTCTATCCTCACTTTTTTCAGCCTCGTCCACCAGACAAACTCTTTCTTCATAGCCACCAGACCAAGGAAAACTGCCTTGCCTGCCTGCCCAAAGCCTTGCGAGTGGATTTGGTAGACGGAAACTGAAAGAAGCCCGTCGTATATATACATGTGCGTGTGTATATCTGCATTTGTCCCCACCACCGCTTGACAACTGGTTTTGGTGTGTTTACGTCCTCGTAGCTTTGTAGGTCAATAAAAGAAACTGATAGAATAAATACCAGAATTAAAAAATAAGTACCGGGGATCGATTCGTTCGGCTAAAAAAAAAAATACTTGAAGGTGGTGCCCCAGCATGGCCGCAATCTACTGAGACAAGTAAAAGATAAAATAATTTAAATTCTAGGGTTGTCTCCCTTACTTTTTTCCCCTCCTCTCATTCAATTAGAATGTCACCTCCCACTTGGCTCATGACATGAAATGTTAGTTACCACGTTAACATTAAAGTAACAGTAAAGTATTGTAGGTTTTCTTTTTGTGCTTTAGAAATCAATACTTATATTCATGTATTCCGTTTTGATCAGCTTTTGCAATATTTTTCTTTTTGCTTTGCCTCAACGGCGTTTATTATTATTTTTTATTGTGAACACAACGTTATAAACGGACACATAAATGTTTTATAACTCGTCTGTTTTACAATACATGTTTAACCATAATTAATAACAATCTCTTGTCCTACAACGTTAAGAATGAGGGCTACTACTTCAATATTAAAGTAATAATCAAAAACCGGCATTCATTTAAACGACTATACATTTTCGTCATTTTTTTTGTCTCATGTTTTTGCTATAAATCAATATTTATATACGACATGAATTCTAATTTGGCATTTAATTTTTTTCATTTTTACGAGTTGTTATCATATAGTTGATATACGAATTATAAATCCTTTATATTTTGCATACTTATTTCCATGAGCGCAGCATGGTCAAATGGTTAAGCAATTTGTTCCATAATTACAAGGTCCAAGGTTTGATTTCATTGAGTGGCGTGTTGGGCAATTATAACGGAAACAATATTGATAGGACCTCGTTGGATGGGTGTCCAGTTTTGTTGCTCCCCATTAAAAATTACGTTGATACATGTATCTGTCGTATATTTAGCCATTTATACCAAGCATGGGCAACCTTTTTCGAGAAGCGGAACGCATGAGATATTAACTCATAGTCATGTAGGCCGCACTACAAAAAACACTTCGAGATAATTTTTCCTTAGGTATACTATTCAGAAAGTCCTGCGAGCCACAGGTTA
This sequence comes from Octopus bimaculoides, assembly GCF_001194135.2. Classification (NCBI taxonomy): domain Eukaryota; kingdom Metazoa; phylum Mollusca; class Cephalopoda; order Octopoda; family Octopodidae; genus Octopus; species Octopus bimaculoides. The sequence continues at coordinate 21,765,802 of NC_068991.1, forward strand.
CCCACAACTCGTTTATCACGCTAATGTAATAAGCCGGTAGTTCTCAGTTGATCGAAGAAGTAAATACTCATCGTCGACATCGACGGAAATTAATTTTACTTCATATCTTTGTCATTTACAATTATCTTAATCGTGCTATATTACTTTTGGGTAATCTTCAAGTTTAGGGGGATAAAAAAAATAAATTGAAATATTCAAGGGAAGTAACTGAACGTCTTACCAGTATTCTCCGTACATCTCTGTTTATAAATAAATCACACACGTGATTTGATTGACGTTAGGATTAGGGTTAGGGTGTGATTTATTTATAAACAGCTAGAAGAAAACGGATAATACTGGTAAGTCGTTCAGTTATTTCCCTTGAATATTTTTATTTATTTTTTTATCCCCCTAAACTTGAAGATTACCTTACTTTTGTATAGATAGATAGAGTGGCTGTGTGGTAAGTAGCTTGTTTACTAACCACAGGGTTCTGGGTTCAGTCCCACTGCGTGGCACCTTGGGCAAGTGTCTTCTACTATAGCCTCGGGCCGATCAAAGCCTTGTGAGTGGATTTGGTAGACGGAAACTGAAAGAAGCCCGTCGTATATATGTATATGTGTTTGTCCCCCCAACATCACTTGACAACCGATGCTGATGTGTTTACGTCCCCGTAACCTAGCGGTTCGGCAAAAGAGACCGATAGAATAAGTACTAGGCTTACACAGAATAAGTCCTAGGGTCGATTTGCTCGACTAAAGGCGGTGCTCCAGCATGGCCACAGTCAAATGACTGAAACAGGTAAAAGAGTAAAGAGATAGATAGGAATCTCTTAGTATCTCTAATTCTGTTGCCTGTTGCGGCAGTTTTTATTAGTGTGAGTTATGCCCCTTGATTCGGTCGCTTTCCTCACTTGTTAGTAAATAGATTGAAGCAATGTGACTTCTGCTAAGGCGAACGGGGAGCTGATGTAGGCTCGTTGTAGCAGACTTAAACCTGAGCCACGGACACATAGCTGACATTCTCCTACAGGGTAAGCAGCAAATAAACACTTGTTTCTTTCATTCTGCATATTTTATACCTGACCGTCGTCCCGCTTTCTACACAGAATTCTGCTCTGCATCATTTCGTTAATTGATGAACTTTGTGTGAAAATAAATAAATAAATAAATAAATAATATACCAGGTGCTTCTTTCCGATCCTTCGTTTTATGTCTAGAATTGAGGAGCGCTGCCGCACTGTCACCTCTACCAACAACAACAACACCAATCGCAATATGAATGATAGTTGTAACACATTTTCTATCGTTATCTTTAAATATGAAAGAGAAAAACCTCATCGATTGTTATTTTTTCATTTAAAAAAAATCTAATTTAGAACACACATAATTTCTTTTATCAACCCAGGACTTGGTATTTTAACATTAATCACTTTATTATATTTTTTCGATTCTCGTTTCAAAACATTTCATTTCGTTTACCGCAGTAATTTTTTTTTTCGGGAAAGGCATAAACATATTAATTCCTCATTCTGTGTATAGTAAATTAGGTATTTTTTTTTTTTCCAATGAAATTAGTATTCTTTTTCCAAGTCGGAATAAATGCTTTGTGGTATTCCTCCCGACACTTTACGTTCTGAGTTCAAATTCGGCCGCGGCTAACGTAATAAGCACCAGTTGAGCACGGAGGTAATTTAATCGACTAGCCCCCCCCCCCATCAAATTTCAGGCCCCTTTTGCCTATTGCAGAAAGGATCGCCCTAGTGGCCAATAAATGAAATATTATTTATTATTATTTAAGCGGCAAACTAGCAGAATCCTTGATGCATCAGACAAAATACTTAGCGGTCGTTTCTTGTCTTTTTTCTTTTCTATTCTTTTCGTTATGAGTTCAAATCCAGCCACAGATCCTTTCGGGGTCGATAAAATAAGTACAAGTTAGAGCTCCAAGGCCGATGCTTTATCGACTCACTTCAAAATTGCTGGCCTTATGCCAAAAGTTATTATTATTATTATTCCAAAACACTCTTAAGATCATGGGTGAATACAAAGGAGAGGGTTAACTGAAACGGTATTTTACGTCTTTTTGTGCCCCCTCTTACTCCTGAATAGGATTATAGATAAAAATGAAATACACGTTGCATATGTCTATTCTACTACCCAGGTGCGGCTCCGTTCATTCAGGTATAAGCAGGAGAGTATATACCCTATATCTCTGTACTTTTACTATCATGTTTGTGTTTTATTAGAAAAGCTGTTACTATTACTATCCTAGAAGATGGTGGTTCGACGGCAGAACAGTAGTGCGTCGGACTTAATGCATTACAAAAAATAAATTTTGCCCTTCAGCTCTCTGTGTTATCCTCCAAAATTTGCGATGTGTACTAATATAACAATTGATAATGGTTTCTAATTATTGGCACAAGCCGGCAATTTTGAGGGGAAGAGATTCGTCGATACCATTGACCCCCACTACTTGATTGGCAATTTGTTTTATCGACCCGGAGGGATGAAAGACAAAGATGACCTCGGCAGGTGTGGAACTGTAGAGATAAAGCCGCCTGAAGCAAATTCACAACCTGACTTCGGTTTCGATTTTTGACTAACTTACGTAGCCAAGCTAGGCATCAACGTCACGACGCAATCTTTTATATCTCCCAGGAATCTGTGGCTACAACACTTAATCAAAAGAATTTTATTTTCCTCTTATCGGCAGAATCATGAGAGCGTCGACAAAATTGCTTTGCGGTATATGTTACAGCTCTTTACGTACTGTATTCAAATAATGCTGAGCACAGCTTTACGCCGATAAAGTAAAGTACCGGTCAAGTACTAGAGTCGATATTTAAGAACGTTTCCTTCTCCTCAAATTTCTGGCTTTGACCTTATTATTATTTGACGATATAAAAATAATTAGAAAACGAAAAGTTCAGTTTAACAGTCCACTTTCGATTCCCAGTGGTGCTTACATAGCTAATGTGAAAACAGATAGATAGCTAGTGTGTGTGTGAATGAGAGAGAGAGAGAGAGAACACTGTTAGCAACTTTTAATTTTTCCTTCACTTTCGTTGTCAACTCTTTCTAAATGAATAAACGTTTCAACCCTATCTTCACTCTTAAATCACTAGCTGCCATGAAAAAGGCGTATATGGATATCACATAATTCCATATATCGTCTGAGATAAAACCCGAAGCCTTGTGCATAGTAAGAAAGAAAAAGCAAAATCAATATTTGATAGAATCCCCCAAACCCCGCTTCGGTTAATATTGAATCTTGTTGCTGTTCTGGTACTTAATCTCGCAGTTGTTATACTACATAACTGATGCGTATTACAGGAGGAAAAGCTTGGTTAACTTACAAGGCATGAATAAAATAACGATAACATTATTATTATTCCACTGGGGCAATTAAAATGAACAAAACTATCGAGCATAAAAGATCTTAATAGAAATCGATGCTATAATTCAATTTTATTCATACAATATCGATAGAGTATACAGTTTTGTGTATATAAGATAAAATGTAGAAGAAAATATGCCGCAAGAAGATCAAAAACAATATAGCGAGGGAGCATCTACGTGCCGTTCGATATGCTAGAAACAGCAGTCGAATCTCTCTTAAATAACCATAAAAAAACGACATATTGGATAATATCCGAGAAATATTGTCTGAGAAAAAGACTGGATAGTCGAATATGGAACGCTTTTGCCCATAGAGTTGATCTGGGTGTCCAAACATATTTTGCTGGCAAATCTTAACAATAGTAGAAAATGTGACACTTGTTAGCTTTGTTATTTTGTGATATCGGTGTCTGTGTGTGTGTGAGAGAGAAAGAACTTGGTGGGTTTTTTTTACATATAGATTAAGTTTTTTTTCTTTCTTTCTTGCACATCACACCTCATCACCGAAAAAATGGAAGCAGCTGAAAACTCAACAGCTTGAAAACAAAGTGAAAAAATACAGAATAGGGTGTTACTGAAGTGATAACATATAAAGATGTAATTCTTGTTTATAGAAAACACGGCAAAAATGAGGACATATGTCAATGGAATCGATAATCGTTCATTATTGATACTTCTTTTTATAGGCTATTGGAAGGTTAAATACAAAAGCTATCTGTAACATAATAGTTTTATTATTGCTATTATAATTTTCATACGCAACTCTACCAAGAGTGGTCGGCTGTGCGCGCGCGTCTATCGATGGTTATGCAGTTTATAGTTAAGTGTTGCGTCGCCCCACCTCCTCTCTTTTCGCTGTTCTCTCTCTCTGCTGTTGTAGATTTATTCATGCATACAATTTCTATAGCAAAGTGCTATAAAAATGGTTTATTTCGAGCTGAATTATTACTCCCAGATATTGCTCCTTCCCCACCATGCATCATTCATACAACCACTTCACTTCGCAGCCCCGCAAATCTTGCTTCATCCTTCTCTCTCTCTTTCTCTTTCAACACACACACATACACTTTATATACATATATATATATATATATATATATATATATATATATATTTATTTGTCGGGAGTTTGGCATTCACTTGTTCGAGGTTATCTTGTTTATTCTTCGTAAACAAGTACACATAACAACATGTGTATGTGCGCGCACGCGAACGTGTGTATGTGTGTGAAAAAGAGACAGAGAGAGAGAGAGAGGAAAAAATCAAAGAGACAAAGAGGCAATTTCGAAAAGACTAGTTTCAAAATAACAGCAGCAGATTTCAGTCCAATCTCTGCGTGCTGTTGCGTATTTATTTGCGTGTGTCGCACGCACAGAAGACACTTAATTGCCCTTTCTCGCTCCCTCGTCGTGCGTCTTCCGTGTGCACTGCACGCAAACAAAACAAATTACACAAACACACGCGTCCATACATTGACGTTGGCAGAGCATATATATACACACTGCTACTGTAGTTTGAAACTACTCTTGTCCGTGTCTCTCCTATATCCATCCCCCTCACTCTCTCTATCTTTCCATTATTTTCTCCTTCCTCTCTCTGATCCTGTGATCGATTGTTGGCAAGTGAGTGTTGACAAATGATCATGTTCATTGATTACCGAGCAACAGTATTCAATTAGTTATTTTGCTACTCCTGCACACACACTGTTTATATTTCATTCATCCTACAGTTTTTGTTTATATTCTCCCTCCACCTTTTCTAACTATTTTCACCGCAACTATTTTCGTTCTTTCTTTCTCCCTCTCTTTCTCTAACATATAAGTTGTTGGAGGAAGGTGTGTGTGTATATATATACACATAAATATGTATATACCCACCTCCCTCCTACAACTTACCTTTGCTACTTCTCCCTCCCTCTTACTACCATCCCCTTACAACTCTATGGCTACTTCACTCTTCCCCCTCTCTCTTTCTCTCTCTCTCTTTCTCTATCTCTCTCTTTCTTTCTTTCTCTCTCTCTCTCTCTCTCTCTCTTTCTCTCTAATTATTTCGTTCTCTACTACTATACCCTTTTACTATTACTCTGTCCTCTCGATGAGCGAACAGCAGGGACAGACGTAATCCTCGAGGCAGCTAAACGTGCTGGAAATGACAATCAAAATTTACAGATCACATTGCTATTTTAAGAAAGGAAGGACACACAAGGTAGCATGATCCTAGATGCACTACATCTGCAAATAAGATGGAATAGTCACTACAGAAATCATTGTTTACAACTTCAAGTTAAAACCGGTTCACTTCACTTCTGGTGTTAATATCAATGAGGAAAGAATTCCTGCAGCAACATTCTGTATCTCTCCTACTAGAAACATAAGTTCTTTTGCCTAGCCAAGAGAGGCTAAAGATAGGGGTTCGACAAAGTCATGAAGATATTGGAGTCAGTAGAGTGAATGTTAGACTAAATTACTTGTTCCTTTCCATTCTCTGTTCTGAGTTCAAATTCCACTGCTGCCCACACTGCAGTTCTATAAATACCTGTAACATTCTGTGGTGTTTCAAATGACTAAAGCACCCATAAAACATTGCAGCAGTTTTGTATAAATCCCATATTAACTGTTGTTGTTTAAATTAGGTCAGCTTTGGTCAAGCAGAACTATAATCAAAAAGCTCTATCACCATCCCATATTAGCTTTTTGATTTCTGAGATTGCATCATGAGCTATAGATGGTAAGGTATAGTCTGAAGGTAATTTGGTTGCTATGTGTAGCAAGTTGTGTGACCACCTATAGGCTCCTTCACTGATTAAGGCACAAGGCTAAGGAATATTGGATTGAACCAACGTTATATTACTGGTATATATTATATTGAGTATTACAATGACAAAAGTTTGAGTTAACCCTTCAGGAATTTCATCATTTTAATGTCTACTTTTTCATGCTTGCATTGGTCAGATAGAATTTATTGCAGATTTTCTACAGCTGGATGCCCTCTCTCTCACCAACCCTAACCAGTTTCCAAGCAAGTTAATATTTCCCTATGAACAGACATGTTTTTGCAGATTATTAGAAACAAATGACACTGCTTGTAGGACAGTGAAATTAATTTAGATGCTTAACATGGTGTTAAGAAAAGGTGATGCAAACGTTCACACAAATGCATGCATACTTACATACATACATGCATGTGTATAAATACACACACAAGCATGCAACATGTTTTTTTCAGTTTTCGTCAACCAAATTTGCTCATGAAGCTTTAGTTAACACAGGGCTATAGTACAAGATATTTAAGTTGTCGTGTCGTCAGACTGACCCTGATACTCTTTTGCTTGGGAAGCAAACTTCTTAACCTCAATTAATATATCTATCTTCTACTTGTTTCACTCATTAAACTGCAGCCATTCTGGGGCACTACCTCGAAAGTTTAGTTGAACAAATCGATCCCAGTACTTGTTTTTTAAAGCCTGGTGCTGGTTTATCGGTCTCTTTTGCTGTACTGCTAAGTTACAGGAGCATAACCAATACAGCACCAGTTATTAAGGAGTGAGGACAAACACAAAAGCACTCATACATGATTATGAATGTATGTTTCTGATGCTGGTGGTGGGCACCAGCTTAGTCACAAGAAGTAGGGCAACCCCCATGACTTATTACAGAGCCTCAAAGAGTGGGGAGAAACTTCAAACCAAAGTCATTGTCCATATTTCTACAATTTGTGAACTCTACTGCAGAAACCCCGGGACCAGTTGTTGATGTTAAACCAGACAGCTGAATAAAGCCTTCCACCCCAAATATTTCTTTCAATACAAATTGCTGGCTTTATTTCAATGTATGAAATCATTATTAAAATTCAATTTGAGAGAAGTTGAAGCTGTAAATAGGCTTTTGCTCATATCTCTATTAAGTCTCTATAATATGTGAAGATAAATGAAAGATAATCGAAAGAGACAACTTTTATTTTCCTGTCTGTTATAATAATGATTTCTGAAATTGGCACCGTGCCACAAACTTGTAGTTAACAGTACAGTCGATGGAATCACTCACTGTTGGTACTTATTTTACAAAGCCCAGATAGATGAAAGACAAAGAGAATAAAAGTGATTAGAACAGTAGAGGGTCGAAATTAAATAATTTTAAATGGGCATGGCTTTATATAGAAGCTTGTGCATGGCTGTACCTTGTTTGAGTGTTTTCTATAATTGCTATGGGCTGACCAATGCCATCTGAGGGGATTTGGTAGAGAGAAACTGCAGGGAGCCCATCATGTGTGTGTATGTGTGCGCACACATGTATTGTGAAGGCATGTGGCCCAGTGGTTAGTGGTAGTCAGCTTATGATTGTAAGGTTATGAGTTTGATACCCAGCAATGCATTGTGTTCTTGAGCAAGACACTTTATTTCAGTTGCCCCTGTCCACTCAGCTGGCAAAAATGAGTTTCTACCTGTAATTCAAAGTGCCAGCTTTGTCACATTCTGTGTCATACTGAATCTCGCTGAGAACTGTGTTTAGTGTACATGTATCTGTGGAGCACTCAGCCACTTGCACATAAATTTCATGAGCACGCTGTTCTGTTGATCGGATCAACTGGAACGCTTGTCGTAACCAACCAATCGAGTGCCAGTTATTGTGTATATGTGTGTGTGGCTATATATACTAATTGTGAGTAATAAGATAATATGTACATACAATTAGTAGTCAGGTTGAATTTGTACCTAAACTCCAATTTTAAGAGCAGGGATGTGATAGCTGCTTAGATGAAAATTGGCTAAAGGCAGTGTATTGATTAAGCCAGTATGTGAATAATAGAATTATATACGTGTGCATGTTTATATTCCATGTTGTCACTGCTTGAGTGAAATGGCACCAATATTGACATTCTGAGTTGATATTATGATTGGTTGCTTTATACTTTCAAAACTTGTGGAATAAAGAAAGGGAGAGGAGACGACTGACTGCAGGACCCCACTAGCATGGAAAAACAGGCCTCAAAGAAATGATGAAAGCAGGAACTTAGTCCAGTGGTATACCATTTCAACTGAAAATTTCTTTTTCAGAAGTGCACCAATTATTTGGGGAAAGCAATAGAGAAGAAGATGCTCAGTTGTTGAGTGAGTTAAATCTGCTAAAAGAATGAAACTTTTTGAATAGGGTACATCACTATTTTACTGGCTCATTAACCCATTACCTACCAGTGATCTCATATGAGCTCGCTTAAAAATTACAAATTTCGTAATTATCTGTCAATATTTACACATATCTAACCTTTTTGCTATATCTACTAGGTATATTTCTCTGATATTCAAATGAGGTTTGCTAATTTTTCACCCAATATCTCACTTATTTCTATTTAAAATGTTATTTTGAAATGTTATTTTGATCATTCCAGCGTGTTTCTAAGGCTGTTTTATGCTAGAAATCAAAGTTTCATAAAAAAAATTCCAGTTAATAGAATTATGGGAGGTAATGGGTTAAGTTACAGTTTTTCCAAATTTTCATTCAAGGGGGTTCAATACTCCTCCGTTCTGCATGGGGTGCCAGTTCATCACATAACATGACCCACCATCTGATCTGGGAATTGAGCCCACAAACTTACACTGATGAGTACAACTCCCTAACCACTAGGCCATGCATCCTCACAAACTTTAGAATGATCATGTTCGGACTTTAAGTTGTTTGCTTTTCAGATAAACCTGGTTTCACTTAGTCTTCAAGAACACATCTGCTCTCCCCCACCCCAGCCCATCATCATACAGTGTTTGGCTTTATGGGAAACTCTATAAGAACAAAATACATATGCATATATTTCCATTTTGATCCCCATCATACAGTGTTTGACTCTAAGGGGAACATTATAGAAATAAAATCTGTAAAGTATACAGAGACATGTCGAAAATATATAGACACCATCACAAGATTTATTTCTAGAAACAAAATAATGTAATTTGATTCATTTGAATACTTAATCTAGTATTTATTACACATGCCTAATGCCTTTGTTTTTAGATTTAACTCATTTGAACATCGTATTAATAGTGTCCACACAAATGGAACGATATAATGAGGAGTGTCTATTTACTTTTGAGATATTTGTACATTGCTGATGTCCAGTCTGTCAATGTAAGACTTGGGTGGTGGCTGAAACTGAAGATGAGTAAAATCGGAATCAGTTTGCTGAATTACAGTTTTGATTCTTCACAGTTGAATGGAAATAGTTTAACAACCCAACATAGAATTTAAATTTGGTTTTGATGTTGCTATTAATGTTCAAGCTAATTTAGCATGTGTGTGTGTTTTGCATAGTGTGTGTTTTGTGCTTATATATAGTGACTCAACTTAAAATGGGTTAAATATTGTTGTTTAACCCTAGGCTGGCTCTGATTGAACAGGTTTTTAATCAAATATGTTTCTGTTGTGACTATTTGGTCTTATTTTAAAGTTTACATTAATCAGTGTTCTTCCTTTATTTTTTTTTTTTAGTGTGATAGTAAGATATGATTTGAAGGAGATTTGGCTGCTATTTCAAGCAGGTTGATTGACAATATATTGGCTCTGAGAGACCTAATGTTTTATGGTGGGTCCTTATATCCTCAACCTGTGAAGGAAGAAAGGAATGGTCCAACTTGGAGTGAAGTGATCATAGAAAATCGAGAACTCTGGAGGTACTTCTTCTGTTGGTACATCCCCATAACTTAGCAGTTTGGCAAAAGAGACCAATAGGATAAGTACCAGGCTTACAAAGAATAAGTCCGGGGGTCGATTTGTTTGACTAAAGGCTGTGCTCCAGCATGGCTGCAGTCAAATGACTGAAACAAGTAAAAGAATTCACATTTACGAATGAAGCTTGAAAGAAATTTTGCATGTCTTGATAAAATTTCTCACAGAATCTCAACCCAGCAACATATTCTTTTATTGGTACTTCTTTCCCTATCCTGTTCCAATCCCATGTTTCCAGAAGCACCACCACCTCTAAATAATTACCACCAGGGATTTATGTCTGGTGGAATAGTAAGAATCTTTTGCAAGCTTGGTAAGATAATGTAAGGAACATACAGCAAAATATAAGGGGTAGAAAAACTATTTGAGTGAATAGTGGGAGAGACATGGTTTTGTATGTATGTATGTGTGTGTGGGGGCGCAGGCGTTATATATGTATGTGTGTGTATAAAAGCGTGTATGGGTTGTGTATGATGCCTGTGCATGTGTATGAGTATGCAAAGGCTACATGATGTGTGTGTGTGTGTGCACATGTGTGAAGTTGTATGCTGTATGTGTGAGGTGTTTGTGTGTGTGTGAAGTCGTATGATGTATGTGTAAAGTATCTTGTGTATGTGATAATGTGATGCACTTCACAGTGTTTGTGTGTGTGTGCATGGGTAAGTGTTTGATGAATGAGCATGTATGAGAGTAAGAGGAATGTATGGCATATATATATATGTATGGTGTGTATATTTGGTCATGGGTCTCTGTAGAATGTATAGTGTGCATGTGTATATGTATGCATTGGTGTTATGGTGTGTCTGCTTGATAGTGTGTTTATGTGGGATGTGTGGTGTATAGGAGTGTTATGGTAGATGTGTGTGTGTGTTTATGTGTATATGGTGCGTGTGTGTTTGTGTGACATGTCTAATAATGAGAGATTGTTAGATATTTGCTTGATTTTCAATGAGTGAACGCAAATATACAGTATCGTGTGTACGTGTGTGTGTGTGTGTGTGTACACATGTTTATTTAACTATTGATTGTGTGTATGTGTGTATATCAAATATATTTTTGTATGTCTGTTGGCTATGGAAACGATTTTTAGCGAGAGAGAGACAGAGTGTGTGTTGTAGGCTTGTGACTGCATGGTTGAATTTTTTGTGTGTGAATGTATATCATGCATGAAGGTATATATGTATTTGTCTTGCTATCAATTGTAGGTGTGCATGTGTGTGCATATGCTTGTGAACAAATAAATGAGTGACTCTGTGTGTGTGTGTGTGTTATATGAGTGTATTATATATTCCATATATGTTTCTGTTTGACAGGCAATGCAACTATCCATTTAATATGCACGCACACATAAACAAGCATGTACATATACATACATACGTACATACATATGCACACAAATACATGCATGTTCACACGAACATAAACATACTTTTCATATGACATGCCATGATATAAGTTGTTGATGTTGTTTAACCCTAGGTCAAGCTTAATTGAAGAAACCTGCAATCAAGAACATTTCAACAATAGCCAACCTGTTTTTTCTCAGACAGTTTATCTAGGACTACATTTATCCAACATGTCTTTTCTTTATTAAATGGTAAGATGTATAATTAGAAGGAAAATTGGCTGCTGCTTTTAGTGTGTTCAATGACCATGTAGAGGCTCCCTTTGTTAGCTTGTGTTCTCTGTGTGTCTCTGGTACTGTATCTCTTTGTTTTACTCATTTCTTTATACACATATTCTCATGTAGTTATCTGTATCAAAACTTATCACTTCTGATGTAACATATGTCAATATTTTGCTGACAAATCATCTTTTCTTTATAAAATTCCCAAAGACCAAAAAGAAGTGTATATTGAAATATTTGCTATATTTAGTTATGTCTCCTTACATTCTGAGTTCAAATCATGCCTAAATTAACATAACCCTTTATTTTTTTACCCTGGTTCATAACCAGGGTTGATAACATGGTGTATCAGTCAAATACTGAGGTTGATTTAATTGATTATCTCCTTTCCCAAATTATTGACCTAATCGTTTTACTTATATTATTAAAATTGGTGGAATGGTAAAATCACCTGAGAGTCATTATTTGTTCTGGTTCTTAACGCTCTGAGTTTAAATTCCACTAAGATCAACTTTGTCTTTCATCAATTTGGGGTTGATAAAATAAAATACTAGTGAAGTGCTGGGGTTCATTTAATCAAGTCTTCCCCACCTGCAACAAATTTTAGGCCTTTGTCTTGTGGTGAGTGATTGATAAACCATGAAGCATGTCAAAACAATTTCTTTTATTTTAAGCTGGTGAGTGGGCAGAATTCTAAGTGTGTTGGACAAAATGCTTAGCCACATATCTTCCAGCTCTCTACACTCTGAGTTCAACTTCTACTGAGGTCAACTTTGTCTATTATCCTTTTATGGTCGATAAAATAAAGTACCGATCAAATATTGCAGTTGATGTAATCAACTACTCCCCTTTTCACTTAAAATTTCAGGCCTTGTACCTGTAGTAGAAAGAATTATTATTATTATCATCATCATCAAGGCAGTGAGCTGGCAAAATGCTTAGCAGCATTTCATCCATCTTTGTGTTCTGTGTTCAAATTCCGCCAAGGTCAACTTTTCCTTTCATCCTTTTGGGGTTGATAAATTAAGTACTAGTTGAGTACTGGGGTCAATGTAATCGACTAGTCCCCTCCCCCAAAATTTCAGGCCTTGTGCCAGTTGTAGAAAGGATTATTATTATTATTATCATCATCATCATTATCATCATCATTATCATCACATCAGTGGTTTAGTGAAATCAATAGAGCATTAGACAAAATACCTTCTAGTATTTACTTGTGCCCCTATACTTCTGCTGAAAATGTTTTTGCCTTTCACCAAGAAGTTAAGTCCCTGTCAAGTAATGCTGTTTCATCATCATCATCATCATCATTGAAGAAATGATTACAACTGATATATTTAACTAAAGTAGGAATCAGCATTTTTTTTTTTGTAATTGCTTACTTTTGTTTTATTTATATTTGCTGATTGTCCACCTGTATAATAATATATAATATGTCACATGCACAAATATCTACACATAACACCAACCACCACCACTACCACCACCATTGCCATCACTAGCAATATTTATGTAAGCAAAAATTAAACAAATCACGACATAAAAGACTATCTGAAAGCCATCAAAAGCTCAATGAGTTACAAATGCATTAAATTTGGAAAAAAGATTCTAAAAATTGCCCACAGAAGACACATCACTGGTCTATCGATTACTGACCTCAGGTCAGATGTCTCATAATGTTGTTGAAAAATGTGCAGTTAAATACACTACAACATATAAGCTACCCCTCTTCTATTTTAAGTTCAAGTACCATTGTGTCATCTTTGTGTTTCATCTCTCTCTCTCTCTCTCTCTCTCTCCCGAGGCTTCAGAACTATTACTTTACTAAAGAATATGTCTATCCCTACAAAATTGATGCTGTGGACCCTGTGGAAATTCCACATTTTATAAATGCTCGTATTTCTATTTTAAATATATTAGACATATTAAATATACTAGTTTGGGTATGAATACAAAATAAGTATATATGTATACATGCAAAACAAGACAAAACAAAAGGTGTAGACTTTCAGATGATGAATTTTAAAGTATGAATATATAGATATTTATATTAATAAGTCCAACTTACACAGAGTACAAACAACAGAGAAAATTAAAGGGGTGGAAGAAAGGTTTTATAAGTCCAGCAACTGTTTCTGAGAATTTGGAGAGCCATAATAATGTTGGTAGGCTATATTTCTATTTTAATGCATAAATTCATAGATTTTCATTACATTGTTTCTTTTGTAAAAGATTTCAATTATCTTTGATTTTGAGGTCGTTGGAAGTATAATAATTTAATTTTGTTTCATTATGTTAAAAACTTCCATTATGTCTTCAATTTTCTTCCATAATTTTTGAGGCTGAAAGTGCAATACTCAATTCGATCTTGTTTCACTGTGTTTAATTATGACAAAAAGTGTTTGCAAGTTTATAATGCACGAACGAGACCAATATTCTGCATTGCAGCAGAACATGGACCAGTCAGACAGTCTGCACTTTAATGCAATGTGTATCACTTAGACATTTTGCACTGTAAGGCAGCATATATCAGATTAGATAAACTACACTGCGATGCATTGTACATCACTTGAATAGTCTGCATTCTAATGCAGATTGTATCATTTGGGTAATCTGCACTATAACGCAATGAATATCAGTTGGACAATCTGCACTTTAATGCAGTGTATACCAGTTGAACAGTCTGCAATTTCCCACAGTATGAGTTAGGAGCTTAACATTATATTGCAGCATGTATTGTTGAATATTTTATTCCAAACACAGTATGTTTGATTTGAAGTAATAAACAAATACATAGATGTCATTACAAATTTTTCTAATTGTCCAACCAGGCAATACCCACAACTACACAACCTTATCCCAGCCACATCACACCACCACCTAAATTCCTTTCCATATTTAGTAGAGAGTTCAATGGACAAACACATCTTGGTAGAAAAACAAAGCTGATAACAAAAGAGGTGACACCATAGTTTTATAACCAAACTAATTTTACATATTTAACAATAGATACTTGTCTCACCAAACTAATTACATTAACTTTTCTCTTTACATCACATTCTGCTCCATACAACTGTCTTAATTTCATTGCATGTCTAGCTTTCTTGTAACTATTTTTATTGCGAGACCCATAAATATCACCATCATAACACACACATCACCCCCATTCTGCCCCAAAATATAATTTGTTTAAAAAATACTTTAAAGAATGTCTCAGGAATCTCATAAAATCATAAATATATCTTAATACTTAGTGCCTGAGAGAATTTTGAAACTGAGCAGAATAATAACAATTGTAAAGCTTAACAAAAACTCAGCCAAAGCAACACTACACAGATCCATCACTCTCCTATGCACAGCACCAAAAATTCTTAAAATACATTTATATATAAATATATATATATATATATATAATTGATCCATGTGGAGGCGCAATGGCCCAGTGGTCAGGGCAGCGGACTCACAGTCATAGGATCGCGGTTTCGATTCCCAGACTGGGCGTTGTGAGTGTTTATTGAGCGAAAACACCTAAAGCTCCACAAGGCTCCGGCAGGGGATGGTGGCGAACCCTGCTGTACTCTCTCACCACAACTCTCTCTCACTCTTACTTCCTGTTTCTGTTGTGCCTGTAATTCAAAGGGTCAGCCTTGTCACGCTGTGTCACACTGAATATCCCCGAGAACTACGTTACGGGTACACATGTTTATGGAGTGCTCAGCCACTTGCACGTTAATTTCACAAGCAGGCTGTTCCGTTGATCGGATCAACTGGAACCCTCGACGTTGTAAGTGATGGAGTGCCAACAACAACAGTTGATCCATACATTCTTCCTTTCAATTCCAAACATCTACCTACAAATAGTACCATCTTAAGGCATAACATACTGGGAAGTTGTCTGGTGGGCTCACAAGTCTAGGGGCTCATTACTAATCTACATATAGTGTGACTTGATGTCAGTAACTAAATACTATAGGTCCCAGTCAATAGCTCTATGCCCTCTTTAAATACTATAGGCTCCAGTGCATTGTTTTGCTTGGGGACTTATGCTGTTTAAGATGGCCCTACTCACAAACCTCTCTCTGAGAATCATAGTGGGATTAACAATGAAAATGTATAAGATACATCATTCTTTCATCAGCACCAGTCCAGCAGTTGATTTCTATTTCTTGTTACACATTTATAAACAAAATATTGGCTATGTGGTAAAGAGGCTTGCTGTGTAATTATATGGTTTTGAGTTCAGTTCCACTATGTGGTATTGTAGGCAAGTGTCCTCTGCTATAGCCCAGACTGACCAATGCCTTGTGAATGAATTTGGTTGGCAGAAACTGTGTGGAAGCTTGGTATGTGTGTGTGTGTGTGTGTGTGTGTGTGTGAAGGCACCTGGCCTAGAAGTTAGGGTGTTGCACACATGATTGCTAGATCAGGGTTCAATTCCCAGACTGACATGTTTTGTTCCTGAGCAAAACACTTCATTTCACATTGCTTTGTAGGTGGCAGAATCATTGGTGCATCAGCAGATATTCTTTATGGTATATCTTCTGGATCTCTACATTCCAAGTTCAAATTCCACCTCCCTGGAGAAGCCAATGGGAAACCACTCCAATATTCAACCCAAGCTTTAACAACAGCAAGGGAGGGTACTGCTTAAGAGCAGACCATCACTAGACTGTATGTGTGTATGCATGTATGTATGCATGCATGCATGTATGTATGTATGTATGTATGGATGGATGGATGGATGTATATCATCATCATCATCATCATCATCATTTAACATCCGTTGTCCATGCTTGCATAGGTTGGACGGTTTGACTGGGCTGGCACACTGGAAGGCTGCACCAGATTCTTGTCTGATTTGGCATGGTTTTCTATGGCTGGATGCCCTCCCTAACGCCAACCACTCCGAGAGTGTAATGGGTGCTTTTACGTGCCACCAACATGGGTGCTATTTGCATGACACCAGGGTGTGTTTATGTGTCATTGGCATATATATGTATGGGTGAAGGCACATGACTCAGTGGTTAGAGCTACGGGCTCACAATCACGAGGTGCTCAGTTTGATTCCTGGACCAGGCTATGTGTTGTGTTCTTGAGCAAGACACTTTATTTCACATTGCTCCAGTTCGCTCAGCTGTAGAAATGAGTTGCAACAATGTCACTGGTGCCAAGCTGTATCGTCCTTTGTCTTTCCCTTGGATAACATCAGTGGCATGGAGAGTGGAGGTTGGTATGCATTGGCAACTTCTGGTCTTCCACAAACAACCTTGTCCAGACCTATGCCTCGGAGGTGAATATTTTAAGTACAATCCCATGGTCATTCATGACTGAAGGGGGTCCTTATGTATATATCTGTATGTATGTATGTGTGTCATTGCATATATCCCAACCCATCTACTGCTTGACAACTGGTGTTGGTTTATTTATGTTCCTGTTGCTTAGTGGTTCAGCAAAAGACAGTGATATAATAAGTACCAGATCTAAAAATAAGTGGTGGTGGGGCACGATTTGTTTGACTAAATCCTGCAAGTAAAAGATAAAAGACCATATATCTTATTCCATCATCTCTCTTCTACTCTTTTACTACTTTCTCTGTCTCTCTCTCTCTCTCTCTCTCTCTCTCTCTATATATATATATATATATATATATATATATATATATATATGTATATATCTGTTCCTCACCCATTCAGACCTATTCTTACTTTACATTCTCCTTCAGTAATTCCTATATTTCTTTAGCCACACTATCTTTATCTCTACATTTTACACACACACACACACACACACACACACACACACACACACACATACACTCTCTTTCTTTCTTTCTTTCTTTCTCTCTCTCTCACACACACACACACAAATACTGTATTCCCCTGTCTCTTATACTCATTACTCTCTTACACTCTCTTTGGGAGTCTCTAGTTTCCTCTCTCTCTCTCTCTTTTGAACATTCTTTCTATTAGTCTCTGTTTGTCTGCCTGCCTGCTTGCTTCTCTCTCTCTCTCCCTCTCCCCTTCTCTCTCTCTCTCTCTCACTCTCCCCCTCTCTCTTTCTCTCTCTCTCTCTCTCTCTCCAATATTTAAACTGCGTGCTGCTGCTCTTCCTTGGAGAAAGTTTTAAAATACTCCATTGTTGTTGTTGTTGCTGTCATATTTTAGAGTTAAGAATCTCTGTGAAATTACTGTCACACTCTGAGTACAGATATGCCAAAAGACATATTTATAAAATACATCTTGTCACGAGCTGACTTTTTGTTTTTTGAATGAGACTAATCTGTCAGCTGATATACTAATACTTCCTTTTTATCATCCATAAACATTCATTAGTCATTTATTATTATTATTGTTCAGTAGTTTTATTTTTATAACGTGCTTTCACTTCACTACTGAGTGCAGCTCTGTGCGCCTTGGGTATGTGCTGTGGTTTGCTGTGGTGCTCTTATGGTTACTGTATTGAAAGTGTTTTGCGTAGGATGTGTGCAGTGCCCAGTAGTGCAATTTTCTGTATGTTATATATATTTGTAAGTCCTGGTGTTTTTGTTATGTATTTGTCTGAATATTTTTTTATTATACCTAAGGCACCTACTATAATAGGAATTGTTTCTGTTTTTAGATTCCACATTCGAGTTACCTCTATTTCCAGGTCTTTGTATTTTGAAAGTTTTTCCATTTCTTTTAGAGAAA
>NC_068991.1:21785398-21799244 GCF_001194135.2 Octopus bimaculoides
ATTTGTATGGTTGGCTTTCGTCTAGTTCTTTTATTTCATTGGCTTTATCTAGTGTTATATTGCTACTTTAAACTAATTTTCCTCTTTTCAGGGTTGCATTGGCACATTTTTCTAATCCGAATTTCATATCTATTTCCTTGGTAAAGCCATGTACTGTCTGTAGTAGTGTTTCTAGCTCTTTGTCATTTTTAGCATATCATTTTAGGTCATCCATATATAAAAGGTGGCTGACTGTTTTCCCGTAGCATTTGTAACCACATCCAGTTCTATTTAGCAATTCAGTTAAAGGTATGAGTGCCAGGCAGAACAGGAGTGGAGAGAGCGTGTCTCCCTGGAATATTATTATTATTATTATTGTTGTTGTTGTTGTTGTTGTTGTTGTTGTTGTTGTTGTTGTTGTTGTTATTATTATTATTCGATGAAACCTCTCAGTTTATTTTGCTGGGTATGATGGAAAATGTCACCTATTCACAGCCAGCAGACTAAGGTGACACTTGTTTACTGACCATGCTTCAAGAACCCTGTGATGAATTCTTGCAGTTCCAAACAATGCTAATTTTTCTAGGTGTTCTACCTTCAAACGTTCACCACCCTTTTTCAGCCATGTTGGCAGTTGAGTGCTGATACTTCCAAGTGCACCAATTACTAGTGGTATCACCTCTACTCTCCTCATTGACCACAACCTTCGTATTTCCTACTTTAGATCATCATAGTTGTTTATTTTTTCTTCATCTTTCACATTGATCTTGTTGTCACCCGGGCATGCTATGTCAATTATCATACATGTTCTTTCTTTCACCACAACAATGTCCAGTTCCTATGTCTGGTCAAGTGATCGCACATTATTATTATTATTATTATTATTATTATTATTATTATGACAGTGAGCTGATAGAATTATTAGCAAGCCAGACAAAATGCTTCATAGAATTTCGTCCTCAATTCAAATGCTGCCAAAACTAACTTTGTCTTTTATCCTTTCAAAGTTAATGAAATAACCACCAGTCGAGCACCAGGGTCTATGTAATCGACTAACCCCAACCCCCAAAATTTCTAGCTCTGTGCCAAAATTTGAAAACAAAGGTAGTGAGCTGGCAGAATTGTTAGCACAGTGGGCAAAATGCTTAGTAGTATTTCATCTGTCCTTACATTCTGAGTTAAAATTCTGCTGAGGTTGAATTTCAGGATCAATAAAATAAGTACCATTTGAACACTGAGGTCAATGTAATTGACTAACCTCCTCCCACAAATGTCAGGCCTTGTTCTTATAGTAGGAAACATTAATATTATTATTATTATTATTATTATTATTATTATTATTATTGAGTTGATATAATTGTTAGAGCATCAGGAAAATGGTTTGCAGCATTTCTTCCAGCTTTTTATATTCTAAATTCAAATGCCATTGAGGTCAACTTTGTCTTTTATTCTTTCAGGGCCAATAAAGTAAGTACCAGTTGAGCACTAGGGGGTCGATGTAATTGATTTGCCCCCCTCCCCTCAAATTGCTCAAAATTGCTGGCCTAGTGCCAAAATTAGAAATATTATTACTATTGAGCTGGTAGAATTGCTAGGGTGTCAGGAAAATGCTTTGCAGCATTTCTTCCAGCTCTTTACGTTCTGAGTTCAAATTCCGCCAAGGTCACCTTTGTCATTCATCCTTTAGAGGTCAATAAAATAAAGCACCAGTCAAGTAAATTGACTAAACCTTTCTCCTAAAATTGCTGGGTTTGTACCAAAATTTGCAACAATTCTTATTAATGAAGGGGCAGTTGGCAGAATCATTAGAGCATCAGACAAAATGCTTTGCAATACTTGTTCTGGGTCTTTATGTTCTAAGTTCAAATTCCACCAAGGTTAACTTTGTTTTGCCTCCTTGCCAGGTTAATACAGTATCAGTCAAGTACTGGGGTGGGCTAGATTTAATTGGGTAACTCCAACTCCCTGCAAATTTCAGGCCTTGTGCCTATGCTAAAAATGATTCATGACAGAACCATAAGAGCAAAGTAGAAAATTCTTTGTAATATTCAATGTGGCTCTTTAGGCTTTGAGTTCAGACTTTGCCAAGGTCAGCATCACCTTTCATCTTTGAAGGATCAATAGAATAAAGAACCAGTCAAATACTGGGCTCAAAATTGCTGGCTTTGTGCCTAAATTAGAAACAATTGTTATTGGGATGGTAAATTGGCAGGATCATTAGAATATTGGACAAAATGTCTTGCAGTGTTTAATTATGAGTCTTTACATTATGAGTACAAATTCTGTGGTCGTCGACTTAACCTTTTATCCATCTGAGAGAGGTGGGTGTCAGCTCTGTTCCAGATGTAAAAGCAACACTTTATTGTGGGCTTTGAACTTTACAGGTTGTCAGCAGGTGGGTTGCTGAAATATTTTCTGACCTTGAAGAGAAGTGCCAGCCTTTGAGGTGTGATCCTAGTTATGTTAAGGATGTACTTTTGCCAGGGAAGATCCTTGCTGATAAAGAGGCCTTACATTTAGAACAACAGTGAGGGCTGTAGCTAAATACTGCTTGTATTTTATGAGTGGAGTCCAATGGTTCTTTGATGTGAATAGCATTTCAGTTTTTTCCTGTTAAAAGATATAAAATTGGCATGGCCCCACTGCTAGATACTCTCAAGGTTTCTATTCTTGGAATTAATGCTGGTTTATTGTACAATGTCAAAATTGCATGTGAATGATGCATTGTTGAGGAAGGTTAAGGAAAAATGAATAGTCACATCATCTGGAAAAAAAGTGGATAGTGTTAAATGTGGCAGCAAGCAGGTCATTGATGCATAGAATGAAGAAACGCTGTAACACACTGTTGTTGACTGAGAGTCGGTAGAAAAAGTTCTGCTAACACATGTGATCTGATAGGAAGATACTGATCAAAGAAATGAGAGATAGTCTGTAGGGAGGAGTTTCAAAAGGAATTTGCATACTAGGAACAATCAAAAACTTTGCTGATCTCTTGAGCAATAACATTGCTTTCCCCATAATTTTCGAAGATGAGTGCCTGCTGGTGATGTCATAAGAGAATAGGTCTCAAATGAATCCAACTTTGTGGAAGTCATATTGGTGATCATTGAGGATAGACAGAAAGATTGAAGGTGAAATAATATATAAGTATATTTATGTATTGCAATGGGCCGGCGTCCTGTCCAGGTGGGGAACCTATATGCCAATGAAACCAGGAAACTGGCCCTTATGAGCCAGGCTTGGCTCGAGAAGGAACAAACAACATGTTTATGTATAAAAGTGGAATTAAATTTTAAATAGCCCCAATATTAACTGATGTATATTAACAGAGATAACTGTAAAAAAAGCAAAAACAATGTACCCTTAACAAGTCATGGGATGAAACAGTAGACATCAGGGAAATTAGTGAGGATCTAAGTCAGCAAAACTCTAAGTGCTGAACATTTGCAAAGTAGAATAAATTATTTTGCCACAAAAAAAATAATTTATTCCTCCTTGAAAACTTTTTGCACTTAATAAACCTTAGCATGGCCATAATCCAATGACCAAAACTAGTTTCAGAATGACTAATAAACTATTAATGTGGATAGATGGCTGCATCATTGATCTGGTCCATTGTGACAGTTTGTGGGTGTAATTGTGACCATTGTAGAAACTAATTAATCAATATGTATTTATCTTGTGTAAATGTAAATAAACATCCAATTCCTTCATATTTATCGAACATTTCTGTTTTCTTGGAAAAGACAGAGTTTCTTCAAGCTGTTCCATTTGCAGGATTTGGAGCCAGTACTGCAAGGCTATGAAATACTCATGAATTATTTAGTACATCTCCTTTCAGTTTCTAGTTATGTGTGACTGAGTCTATTTACAGCTAGACAGACCGGACCATTTATAGAAAAAGTTTTATGTACACAGACACAGTGTAGTCATCATCATCAGTCTGCTTTCCATGCTGGCATGGGTTGGACAGTTTGGTAGGAACTGACAAGCCTGGGGATAGAATCAAGCTCTACTGTCGATTTTGTCATGGTTTCTGTGGTTGGATGTCCTTCCTAATGCCAACCACTTTACAATGTTTATTGGGTGTATTTTACATGGCATCAACACTAGCAAGGTCACCAAGTAATTTGCAAGACAAAAACACCCTCAACTGAGAGAGGGAGTAGTGTTGAGGGACGTGGCTTTATGTCAGGTGATGAATGGTTTAGCAATGATAGAACAGAAACAGGTGTCTTGCTGTTCAGGAGATACATGGCTACCTCAGTCATAGAGGGTGTGAGTGCTCAATGATCCAAAGCATTCCAACCACGACCATCCCACCTTACTTTCAAGCATTGAATATCTTAAGAATATATTATCCAGTGTATTCAACCTCTAACCCATAGATGCATCATTTACTGACTCTGATCATCTATCCTTACTTCAGTAGCCTCCACCCCTCAGACTTAACTAGTTGCATACCATTTCCATCCAAGACCTTCCATCAAACCCAGCCCTTTTCCTCCCATCACCATCATCCATTTTGTGTGTTTCTTTCTAGGCCCTGTACTAATCAATCATTTTCCCAATCCTTCTACCCTAAAAATTCGACCAATTGGAATTCCCTTCTAGAAAATCAGCCACATGACTCTTATCAATTTGGGAGGGTCCTGCAAAGGTCATAGGCACAACACCTTCTCACTGAACCCCTTCACGCTGAGCCCTTTCTTATTAAATCCCTTCTCCTAGAAATTGTAAAATTAAAAACCTGAGGCTGCTATTTTCAGTAAACTGAATGACCACACTGAAGGCCCCCTTTCTTGACTCAAGATCCCTTGTTGGATCAACATTGTTATAAAATTAAGGGCAAAAACATTCAAATAGTTAAGCCTGAATAGAAAGACATAAAGTTGAAATGGGAACAGTGACTGAAATATTGCAGAGTGAAGCTGATTCATAAAATAATCTTTGCAAGAAAAACTGGAAGGAAAAAATTTTGATTATGTGGTAGTGATCAGTAATTTTGGTTAATATATGATTCTCTATGTCCTGACTCTTGCATATAATCAGCACTCACTAATATCTTTTCCATGTGTGTGTCTGCTCACAATGTGTGTGTGTGTGTGTGTCCGTGTCCACATGCAGAGAGAGAGAGAAAAAGCACACACATACATACACAGGTGTGTGTGTGTGTGTATATATATATATATATATATATATATAACAGAGAGAGAGAGAGAGATGTATATGTGTGTATGATTATATATATAAGGTGTGGATGTGTGGTAAGAAGCTTGCTTCCCAACCACATGGTTCCAGGTTCAGTGCCACTACAAGGCCCTTGGGCAAGTGTCTTCTACTATACCCTCAGGCTGACCAAAGCCTTGTGAGTGGATGGAAACTGAAAGAAGCCTGTTGTATATATATATATAAATGTGTGTGTTAGTCCCCCACCACCACTTGACAACTGGTGTTGGTGTGCTTATGTCCATGTAACTTATCAGTTTGGCAAAAGAGACTGATAAAATTGGTACCAGGCTTTAAAAAAAAATACTGGTGTTGGTTCATTCAACTAAAAATTCTCCAGGGTGGTGCTCTAGCATGGCCGCAGTCTAATGACTGAAACAAGTAAAAGATAAAAATAAAAGTATGTATGTATGTGTGTGTACTCACATAGCCATACATATATTTTTACAAAAATATATATGTAGGAGTGTATACGTAAACATAGACACCTATCTGTACATGCAGTTAAATACATGTTTCATATGTGTTGGTATGTATCTGTTTGTCTGTCTGTCTGCCTGGCTGGCTGGCTGGGTCTCTCTCACTCTCTCTCTCTCTCTGTCTTTCTCCATAGAAGTATATATATGCACACTCTCACATGCTTTGCCATGGCGTTACTGCCACTAAACATTACCGATCGCTTCAGAAACTGCAATGATAGAACAATGCAGATTGCGGCAATAATTCTAATTTCATTGAAAAGGCCGTTTCTTCCCTTTTGTAAATCTGAATGGCGGTGATAAAGTTAGTTTATTCGACTGAGGGTGTCAGGGTGGGAAGGTGCTGGACACCGGCTGTAATTGAATAGCAGTTCCCAATGTAGAACTACCATTTAATATCTGATACTGCTTATTGAATAGTAGTATTGAGTCATGGGCGGGTGCCTTCTCTACCCTGATGTTGTGTCTGTGTGAAGAAAGAGAATGAGAGAAGATGAAATGAAAGAGAGGGAGAGAAAGAGAGAGAGGGAGTGAAAGAGGTGCAGACTGACAGATAGACAGAGATACAGATAGACAGAGATACAGACAGACAGAATGAATGAGAGAGCAAAAGTGAGAGATAAGCAGAGTAGAGAGAAAGTGAGCGTATGTATGTGCAGAACGGACGGTGGACAAAAGTAAGGAAGAAAACTAAGGGAGGGGGAGAGAGATGATCAGAGAGAATGAGAGAGCAAAAACTAGAGAGAAGGAGAGTAGGGAGAGAGACGGAGAGAGAGAGAGAGAGAGAGAGAGAGAGAGAGAGAGAGAGAGAGAGAGAGAGAGAGAGAGAGAGAGAGAGACTGACAGACAGACAGACAAACGGAGAGAGACAAAGACGAAGAGGCAGAGACAGAGAGTGAGAGAAAAAGAGACAGAGAGAGAGTGAGAGAAAGAGAGATGGAGAGAGACAGACAGAGAGGGAGATGGTGGGGAGAAGGTGAGGTGTTAGTGTGTTAGAGGAGAGATGAAGAAATAGAACTGATGTGAGCAGAGCGGAGAAGTGTGTCCATGTCTTTGTGTTGGGGTGGAACTGTCTGCAAGGGAAGACTGAAATACTTTTATATGCAAGCAAGAGGATGTTTGAAGTTAGTAGAAGATAAGTTGTAGTTTGGGGTTTTATGGTTTGGAGCAAAAAAAGAAGCTGGTAAAAAAAAAAATACAACTGTATTGCTCAAGTTAAGACAAATTGATTTTGGAAATTACTAAAGTCAAACTTGTATCATAACCAGTAATTTGCCAGAGAAAAAGATGATGATAATGGTGTTCTTAACCCTTTAGCATTCATATCACACTGTCAAACATAATGCTTATTTATTTATATTTATCATCATCATCATTTAATGTCTGGTATCCATGCTGACATGAGTTGAACAGTTTGTCTAGAGCTGGCAAGCTGAAGGGCTACACCAGGCTTCTGTCTGATTTGGCATGGTTTCTACAGCTGGATGCCCTTCCAAGTGCCAACCACTTTACAGGGTGTGCTGGATGCATTACAGGGTGTGATGGGTGGCACTACATGAGTGCTCTTATGTGGAACGGACATGAGTGCTTTTTATGTGGCACCAGCACAGGATTCATGCAGGCCAATCCTCTTCTCTAGGGAGAGCAGCCTTAACACTTCTGCTGTGGAGTACGGGTCTTCTTGAGTGTAGCAAGGCGGCACCAGGCATCTCAGTCCTTTGTCGTCCTTCAGTACTTCATCCCATGGTCATCATATTGTTTGAATTAATTATACATTATCTTTAGGCTTTGATATTTAAATGATGTGGTTGTTTATTTTTAGAATGACATTGTAGGGGATACATGAGAGGCCTGATCTGGTCAGTTTGAACATAAAACCAG
Source organism: Octopus bimaculoides (assembly GCF_001194135.2). Taxonomy (NCBI): domain Eukaryota; kingdom Metazoa; phylum Mollusca; class Cephalopoda; order Octopoda; family Octopodidae; genus Octopus; species Octopus bimaculoides. Next base: position 21,792,967 of record NC_068991.1, read on the forward strand.
TAGAATATTTCGACCAGAGATAGCCAGTTTGGATACTAAAGGGTTCATGTCGTTTGCTGCTGTTAGTGATGTTGCAGTTGCTGTTGTTGTTGCTGTATACAAATATTTTTTTCAATATTGTATTTATCACAAACAATACATCTGCACCATCATTGAATTCAATATTTGTGTCTTTGAAAATATTCAGGCGTGCACTGTTACATCTACCAGTTTTACCTCATCTATGTCATTAAATTGTCTCAAAGAATGTCCCCTTCATTGGACTGAACAGGTGGAAGTTGAAGGGCACCAGATTTGGATTGTATGATGAATGAGGGTCTACAGACAAACCCAGCTTATCAATTGTTTGATTTGTGGCCAAAAACGTGCATGTTCTTACATTGTCATGTAATGTTAATTGTTTTAAGATTCTTGTTCAGTCTCTTCCTTCTTATGGGTTCTTTAAATTTTTGTAAGTGTCTCTGTGTGCTGCTTGTTGTTCATGGTCCATCTATGTTCCAGAAAATTAAAAAGATGATGATATCCTTGTCATCCAAAAATTCAGTCACCATGACTTTCTGTACTGATCACTGGCTCTTGAATGCCTTAGGTTTTGGAGAATAGGTGTGGTGCCATTTCATCGACTTTCTGAATCATAAAGAAGTGACCACATATCATCCTCTGCAGAAAGAAAAAAAGCATCACTGGCTTCAAACAATTCCAGAAGACCAGAGTAAGCTTCTACCCTTCTCTCCTTCAAATTGGGTGTCAACTGCTATGGTAACCCTCTTTGCATATACTTATTAATACCCTAAAATCTCCATCCATAATGAATTGAGACCACAGTTCAGTTGTGCAACAGATCATTTCATCTGCTCATTGGCCCTTTTGTGTTGGTGGTCACAGTTGATGGTCTCCTATTGTACATTTTACCTTCAGTGATGGTTTTCCCTTTTTTTTAAAACTTCTTCACCCATCTGTGCACATTGCTCTTACCAATGATATTATCATTGTAAACAACCTATAGTTTTTTATGGATGCTGGACAGCTTACACCACACCTTTTAATTCCCCTATGACAATTAATTAAAATATTAGGCCTACATTTACATTACTTTTGATACAACCCTTGTATCTCTCAACCTCCTTAGGTTTAGTCTTATCAAGGGTTTGAACCAACTAAATCAGGCTACTGTAAAACTCACCAATTATATTGTCTACTCCCCAACTCATTATACATATTTTAGTTTACAGAAGGGCTAATATTGCTAAAATTGTGTTTCTTTTTAAACCATGTTTTTACACCAGATGTCCAAAATGTTAACCATTTAGCATTTAAACTGGCCTTATCAGTCTCAAATATTCTACCTGATTTGTATTCAAACTGACCAGATTTGTGCCTTAACACCTAGCCAACAATGTCATTCTAAAAATAAAACCTGCAACGTCATTCTAAAAATAAACAATCACATTACTGATTAACTTAAAACAATGGGAATAAATAAATAAATAAATATTACATTTGACAGAGTAATCTGAATGCTAAAAGGTTAACTAAGTTGCCTGGTATTGCTACTGTTTACAGCAAAATATACATTCCAGCTCCAGCAGCACTTATTTGCAAATAAATGAACCAGTAATATCTAAATGCCATGAACATATTGCATTGTTGGTATGTCAAATCACAGACAGAATTCTATAAAGTGTATACACCTTAAACAAGAGTACAGGTGTTTTCAGCTATACTGAAGATGATAAACATTCTTGGACTGCAACTTCATAGGTTTTTCATGTACAATGTTTTTTTTTGTTTTTGGATCATAACAGTAGCAATAATTAAGGACATTTATCAGATTAGAGATAACTTTACATCTGAGTAGGACATCAGATGCTAAAGATACCTGTTGCCATCATCTACATCCACTGAAACAAAGTAGAATTGAATGAACTGCTCTTTGTTTACTTTCACTTTCGGACATAGACTGCTTTATTGAATGTGAAAAAAAAACCCGTTACCTGAAAGTGACTAGCATCCACCCTACCCATGGGAAGAATTTACCTCACTAATCTTGAATGCCATCAAAGCAGAGCTAAACACCAATTCTCATGAGCAACATGTGAGTCAGGCTGTTAGAAACATTCACATTTTTTTTACAAATTAAGAATGTACATGTTACATGTTATAGATCTATGAAAAATGTCTTTCACTCCTCACATACCACATTTTACTGCCACCATCTCTAACTCTAAATTTACTGTCAGGCTCCAATAAATGTTAGATATTTTCTCTTCTCATGGCATTCTAATATATCATGCAGTTTGTTTTATCTATCTTTGACTCTTGGTGATGTAGATCAACACTAATTTTAACCTCTAGTGACACACACACACGCACGCACGCACGCACGCACGCACGCACGCACGCACGCACGCACGCACGCACGCACGCACGCACGCACGCACGCACGCACGCACACACACACACACACACACACACACACAGATAGATTGACAGATAGATTGACAGATAGATCGACAGATAGAAAGATAGATATAGACACGCACACACATATATATATATGTATGTATGTCAAAATGTCAAATGAAAACAGTTTGTTGTTTCCTCCCTTATCTTTGTCATCTATCTATCTATCTATCTATCTATATATATATATATATATATATATATATATAAAGAGAGAGAGAGAGAGTCATATATATACGTACATAGATTTGCTATTATTCTGTTGATGAAAGTGTGTGTGGATATGTGGCTGTTTGTGTGCTCATATGCATGTGTATGAATGTAGTGGAGGCATATGTGTGTGTATGTGTAAAATTATGTAATCCTTTTTACTACACTTGTGTATAATTCTCCCATCTAATCAGTTTTACAGGCTACAGGTCTTTCTGTTCTGGCTTAGTCTTATAAAAAGAAAAATGTTTACATTATATAAACACCAAACATTGACCTTTCACTATACATACACATGCACATACATACATACATATATACATAATCACATACATGTATACATATATATACACATGCACATGAACATAATACACACACATATCAATAGCTGTAGATATACATATAATATATAGATGATATAAAATACATACACACATGCACACACCCACATATACAAATACGCGCACACACACATATTTGATCTTACTTAGTTTACTGGATCTATTGCGGCTATTTTCTGGTTGATGTTGAGCCAACATTTTCCTCTTCGTGTTGCCTTCCTCTAACTATAATTTCTAAAGATGCAAGATTATTATTATTATTATTATTATTATTATTATTATTATTATTATTATTATTATTATTATCCCTCGTTCTTGCTGCCTGGCACTATTTTTCTTTCTCTCTATAACTAGAATTCCATCTTGTAGCTTGGTTTACATTACATCCTTTTGACGTTTGGGCCGTAGAATTTTTCCATTTCTAACAATTATTCAGTAAATATCTTGCATGTGCACCCCCCCCCCCCACATATATATACATACATACATACATACATACATACATACATACATATGTGTATGTGTGAATGTGGTGTGCTTATATATATATATATATATATATAATCACCATCATCATCATTTAACATCCGTTTTCTATGCTGGCACAGGCTGGATGGCTTGACTGGAACTGGTGAGGCCAGAAGCCACTCTAAGTTCCATTGTTTGTTTTGGTTTGGTTTCTATGGCTGGATTCCCTTCCTAATGCCAACCGCTCCACAGAGTGTACTGGGTGTTTTTTTTACATGGCACCATCACTGGTGCTTTTTAAGTGGCACCAGCACCAGTGCTTTTTACGTGACACCTTGGTTTTTAGGATATCAATTCTGTTGTGGTGGGTGGGTCTAAGTCTTCTCCAGTACATATATATATATCATCATCGTCATCATTTAATGTTCGCTTTCCATGCTAGCATGGGTTGGACGATTTGACTGAGGACTGGCAAGCCAGAAGGCTGCACCAGGCTCCAATATGATCTGGCAGAGTTTCTACAGCTGGATGCCCTTTCTAACGCCAACCACTCTGAGACTGTAGTGGGTGCTTTTATGTGTCACCGGCACAAGGGCCAGTCACACGGTACTGGCAACGGCCAATATATATATATATATATATATATATATATATATATAATCACTGTGTTATCCAGGCTATCATATGTTGTTATACACCACTAGTCACAATGCACTCCCTTACATTGCTGAAGCTTTCATATGATTCCATCCAACTAAGATAGGTAGGCAGGCCAACATTTCCCTTGTTTTGAAAGAAATGTTTCTTGCCAAACACAGTCGAATGAGTCACTGATGTCAAGCGTAACAAAATTACTTTTACCAGATTTCTCAAAGATGAGAAACCGTGTTTGATAGATTCTCTCAAGGATCAGGAATGAATGGTGTGAGACACAGGAGAACAAATGTCCAGTAGGTTTTCATCTCTGAAAGTTGACCCTGTGGCCATTTAATAGTGAGAGAGAAGCTCAAGTTGATGAAGAAGGTGTTTAAAACTGTTACCATTTTTTTTTTGTCTATGTTGAAAGAGAGGATTCGTTGGCACTGGCTGGCGGCTCAGGTCAGATTCACTTCTTGAAAATGGGCCACACTGCAATGTATTTTCATAGATTAAGATAGATTCTGTCTATAAAACATACACACGCACGCACACATGCACACACACACTCACACACACACACACACAGATTGAAGAGTTGAGAATAGAAGCTATAACTAAAACACACTGTACATTTATGTGCAGGTGGGTACATTTGCATTATGTACATGTTACAAATACACATGTTTCACCTGTACACTGACGCACATCCCCATGCTCATATTTACACACACCTTTAGTGTAAGTATATATATACATGTGTATGTAACACCAACACTCACGCACACACATATATATATATGCACACATGTGTACACACACCCACACCTCACATCTACTTTACCTGAGTTGTGTAAATCTAGTTTCATAAAAAAAAAAAAATAAATGTAATTGTAGCTATGCTGAAGATTTGAAATCATTCTTTTGACTGTTTATATAATGTGTGTGTGTGTGTGTCCGTGTGTGTCCATGTGTGAGTTTATGGGGTTTTGTGTATTTTGTGTGGATGTATGCGTATGTTCGTGAGTTAGTGTGTATGTCAGTTTATGTGGTTGTGTATATTTGTATGTATGTGTAAAATTATATGGTTATGTGTGTGATTATTTGTGAGTGTGTATTTATATATATATATATATATGTGTGTGTGAGTGTGTGTGTGTGTGTGATTATGTATGTAAGTGTGTATGAGTGATTATGTGTGTATGTGTTTATATGTATGCTTGTATATGTGTATGTTTGTTTATTAAGAAATATATACTGTAGACTGGTTACAGAGACTTCCAGATTCTTATTTAACCAACTTTGTTTAAATTCTTCACCAGTTCAAAAAGGTGAGTCGTTGAACCTACTTCACCTAAAATTCATTTTATATTCTTTTTATTAATTCTAATATTTTCCTTCCTGTTTTTCACATCATTGTTGTTATTTTTGTTTTCATTTAGAGAAGAATCTAGGTTCTTCTTTGCTCCATCTCTACATTTTTTTGTATTTTTCCTTCATTTCTCAACATTATTCTTCTGAGATTCTATGTGAATTTACCATTTGTATTAACATAAAACATGACTGTTTTCTATGGGGTACCATTTCGTTTTTATACTTAGATGGATTTCATAGTATCAGGATCTTTTGATATAGAGGAAGGAAGAGAGAAAAAAAAACATCATTTTATTTTTTTGTTGTGATTTAGTGATGTCTGTCTGATAAGATTTTTGGCAAGTTAAGATTAAGATAACTTAAACTTTTATCTCTCTGTTGTTATTGTTTTCAAACTGCAAAAAATCCTAACCTGAACACACTTTCTGGATAATTCTATGACATCAAAAGGAGCTTGGTGTTGGTGAAGACTGCAGATGGTTTGTTCAAAGTCAACATTTCAGTTAAGAGAGTTCTGTAGTTATAAGGCCAGTTAGATAAAATGGGATTTAGTGAGGAAATAACTGTAAACCAAATGGCAATCATCAAGAGAGTAGTACTAAAATATAAAACAAGAAAAATCAAAGAGATAATGATGGTAGGATTCAGGAATTGTGAGTGAGTGAGTGAGTGAGTGAGTGAGTGGGTGAATGAGTGAATGAGTGAGTGAGTGAGTGGGTGGGTGAGTGGGTGAGTGAATGAGTGAATGAGTGAGTGAGTGGGTGGGTGGGTGAGTGAGGGAATGAG
>NC_068991.1:21799359-21802348 GCF_001194135.2 Octopus bimaculoides
TGAGTGAGTGAGTGAGTGAATGAGTGAGTGAGTGAGTGAGTGAGTGAATGAGTGAGTGAGTGAGTGAGTGAGGGAATGAGTGAGTGAGTGAGTGAGTGAGGGAATGAGTGAGATATGGAGTGTGCAGGCATGGCTGTGTGATTAATTTGTTTGGTTTTCAACCTTACACTTTGGGGTTTGGTCCTAGTGTTTGACAACACACAAGTGCTTTGGGAAAAGAAACTGGAGAATGATAACTGTGAGAAGCTTGTTGTAAATGAATGTGTTTATGCCTTGTAACTTAGCATTTCAACATATGGAGATTGATAACGTAACTACCAGCAGTGGGCACAGTAAAAGGATGAAAGAATGTGTGTGTGTGTGTAATTGTACTATCATCATCATTTTAGCATCCATGATTCTGTGCTTGCATACATTTGACAAAATTTGCTGAGGCAGAGTTTCTACAGATGGATGCTCTTCCTGTCATCAACCCTTGGCTGTTTCCAAGGAATGTGATATTTTCACAGCACAAAAGATCAAACATATTTACGCAGGAGACTGCAAATGAACATGACTGCTTAATTGATGGAGATGTTCATTTCCACTTAGCACAGAATGTCAAAACTTTGTGACATGAACACACACACACACACACACACACACACACACACACACACACACACACACACACACACACACACACACACACACACACACACACACACACACACACACACATGCACACACACACACACACACACACACACACTCAATCACACACATATAATCATCATCAGGAGCAACATAATTTTATGTCCACTTCTCTTGCTGGTATGGGTTGTCACAGTCCAAGTCACTTCTTATTAGGTTTTTGCTCTTAAACATTGGCACTCATACATATCACTTGGCTTGGTTTCTACAGCTGACTGACCTTCCAATCACCAACCACTTTACAGAATGTACTATATGCATTTTCTTATGGCACCCATGCTAGAGAAGTTGAATTGTCCTCATCAAGGCATGATTAAAGGGATTTGCTCTTTCTCTCCTAATGTGCCATTCATTTTACAGTGTGTACAAGGTGTGTTTTTATAGTACCAAAGTTAGGGAGGTAGCCCTGCTGACCATTCACTTGCCAATGGAATACAGGTTTCTTCCTAACTCTTGTACAGGAAGTGGAGAAAAATTTAAAAAGGAAGAGAGAGAGAGAACAAGACATCAGGATCAAAAGTATGACAGGAAGAGGGAGGGATATTTGAAGGTGAAATTAGCAGAAGAGTGAATGGTAATAAGCATGAACAAAGGTAAAAGTGGGTGATGCAGTGAAGACAAGAGTAGGTGCTAGGTGGCATAAATGTGGTGCAGAGGAGAAAGAGTGCTGTCTAGTAGTACAACAAGGCAAAGCTGGAGTGAATTGAGCAGAACTATGAAAGTGATCCAATGTGGGCCTAGTGAAAGGTGATGGGGAATAGTGATGTGGATGGTGCAGTTGGTGTAATTGGCAGAGAGAGATGGAAGTTGGAGGGTTTATGAGTCATGAAGAGATGGGAAATGGAAAGCAGGTGAGCAATAAGTAGATGAGAGATGAGGCAAGGATGCAAGCTGAGGAAGCAGCATATGTAGGCATAGCAGGATACAAAAATACATACTATGGCTTCTAAACACTATTGCCTTTGTGTCAGGGTACATTTTACCATGGGTGGACAGGTCTTCTGCAGCATGGAATATTGTCAATTAGAATGGTCCTTTGTCATCTCCTCCACGAGATGCAGCATCTTCAGGTCAGCCTTCCCTGCTTCGTCCGAAGCCTTTCTTGCAAATTCCACTAACTTGTATCACACTGTACTTCCATATGCAGCAGTCATCCTCCATATACATCATAAGCCCATACCAGCACTATCTCTTCTCTTTCTCACCACAACTGGTACCTCTTATACCCAGTCTCTCAATTCATTCATGCACAGTAACATTACACATCCACCAAGCATGCTAGCTAAATTACTTCTAGTCTTTGTAAAGTCTTCTCCATTCAAGATCTACATCTCTCACTATTATGTAGCATCACAGTTTTAGCACAAGTATCATACAACCTATTATTCATTCTGAGCGAAAAGATCTTTGTTGCTAGCAGCAGTAATGACTCCTTGAAAATTTTCCAGCTCATTCTAAACCTGGCTACTGTACTTTCCAAACAACCACATTGCCTACTTATCATGTCACTTGAATAACATAAGTTATTGACTATTTCTAGTAAACCAACCAAGCATTGAAGAGTTTTTATTTCCAGTGTACTCTTAGTACATATTGCTTCACTGCTTCTACCGTGTACAAGGATTATCTTCTCACTTAGTCTTCTTGTGGTTCCACTCCATCTTTTGTGCCCCTAGTCTACAGTAAGTATGACAAATGGAGTTCCTACCAACTTCTTTTCCTCATAGTGAGCGAGTGATCTGTCCTCTTGATTACTTGCTAACACTTTAGTCTTTGCTAAATTTATCTTTATCTTGAGGTCTCCTGATTCTAGCTTTTGCATATGTACATGTTGAATTACAGGCAGGTTAATAGAAGAGATAAGGGTTCTGTACATTTATAGTGGAATTGCAGCAGACTAACAAAAGAGATAAGCATTGTATGTGGCAGCCACAGTTGAGTAATACATATGTACATAAATGCATACATACCTATATGCATGCATATATACATGTATTTTTGCACGTATGTGTGTATGTATGTATGCATGTATGTATGTATGTATGTATGTATTTGTGTGTATGTATGTATTTATGTACGTATGTATTGCTAAAGTGCAGCTGCTACTTTCAATGCTTATCTCTTCTGTTAGTCTGCCTGAATGCAATTCCACTATATATATATATATATATATATATATATATATATATATATATCTGTTTGTTTGTTTTTATATTCAGTTATGATAAAAACAATTTTGCATTAATCTTATGAGTTACTCTATACTTAAGTAGAGTACAAATTTATTAATCTTATA
>NC_068991.1:21802833-21803114 GCF_001194135.2 Octopus bimaculoides
ATATGTATGTATATATACACATGTATGATGGGCTTCTTTCAGTTTCTGTCTACCAATTCTTTTTCGTCAGTCCAGGACTATAATAGAAAACACTTACCCAAGGTCCTACACCGTGGGAATGAACCCAAAACCATGTGGTTGTAAAATGGACTTCTTAACCCCACAGTCATACCTGAGCCTACATAGGTGTGTCTGTATATGTATGTGTATGTGTGTGTGTGTGTGTGTGTTTATATATATAAATGTGCTTCTGTATGCATGTGTTTGTATATATATATATA
>NC_068991.1:21803124-21805699 GCF_001194135.2 Octopus bimaculoides
CAGTTAAGTCTTTTTATTTTTTAAACACTCAACTTTACTTAATTGCAAACCCAATCTGTTGCATGGTTTAATACCTTGAGTACATTTAGAAGGCACTGCAGTAAATATATTACAAACTCCATTACAAGCATTCAGACCAGGTGTTCGGTGAGAGGATAAATCAATACTTTGATACACCTCGCCCTTCCATATATTGTGTTGTTTTTTTTCCCCTTTCCTCTCACCAGTCTCATAGCTTCTGTAAAGGTCATGGATGTTGTCTCTTCCCCTTCTAACTAATCCATGAATAAAAACAAAATAAACATCCTACGTCTGTATTATTTGTGTATGCATTTGATTATTTCATTATATATTTTCTTCTAATTCATAATGCCTACTCAAATTTTAAATGAATTATTATTTAATATTTCCAAAGCAAAGGCAGTGAGCAGACAGAATCATTAACATGATGACCAAAATACTTAGTGATAATTCTTTTAGCTCTTTATGTTCTGAGTTCAAACTCTGCTGAGGTTGCCTTTGTCTTTTATCGTTTTGGGTCACTAAAACCAGTACAAGTAAATCACTGCAGTCAATATAATTGACTTATTCACTCCCACTAAATCTGTTGGCCTTGTGCCAAAATTTGAAATAGTTATTATTTTCCAGGTAGAATTGTTAGAAAATACCTTGTGGTTTTTGTTCCAGTTTTTTTACAGTTTATGTTCAAATCCCTCTAAAGACAATTTTGGCTTTCGTGGTCTAGAAAATATAGCATGAAAGTCTAAAAAAATAATGTACAAGCCAAGTATTGAGTTAATTTAATTTACTGAGCCATTCCCCCAAATTTCAGGTCTTGTGCTTTCATTAAAAACAATTGCTAAATGGTGATGGACTGGCAGAATCATTAGAGCATTGGAGAAAATGAAGAATTTAGGAAAACAATTTTGTCACTACGAAGCCATGCAATTTTGATGGAAGATTTTAGTTTAGATCACTTCAAAACAAGAAATTTGTATTGGGACCAAAGATGATCTCAAGCAGTTTATTATCAAAAGGGTTACAGAATAAAAAAAACTTACTCTTAAAAATAATTTTGTTCTCTTAAGCACACCAGGAACTTTAATATTCCACACTGCACAATTCATTTCAAATCATTATCATCATCGTTTAACGTCCGCTTTCCATGCTAGCATGGGTTGGACGATTTGACTGAGGACTGGTGAACCAGATGGTTATACCAGGCTCCAATCTGATTTGGCAGAGTTTCTACAGCTGGATTCCCTTCCTAACGCCAACCACTCCGAGAGTGTAGTGGGTGCTTTTACGTGCCACCAGCACGAAAGCCAGACAGCTGGTGCTCTGGCAACGATCACGCTCGGACAGTGCTCTTAGTGATTTACTGGTACAGGTGCCATCACGATTTCGCTTTCGCTTGCCCCAACAGGTCTTCGCAAGCCGATGTGATGTTACTTTTGTTTGAGTGCGAACATTAATCAAATATTTCCTTGAGTTGTGGGACATAGAAAATTTCAGAAAACAGTGAGGTAGACCTCCGATCAAAGACATTCCAGCTTTGAACACCTGAGGTTTTTTTTCATACCCAGGATGACATTATCCAGTATGTCCCTTTTCCCTAAGATAATAGCATGGTATTCGAAGGAGATTTGGCTGCTGTTTATAGTAAGGTAGGCAATCACATAGTCTCCCTTGCTGAATGCCAGGGGTGTTGCTGATACACTTCAAAACTATTTCTGTCAATTCCATATTTTCTGTACTACTTAGAATCACAGTAAATGTCATTAAAACATATGGCATATATTTCATAAAATCATGTTCCCGTTTACTTTTTCCTTCTCTCTTCTTCCATTTACAATTTTTTAACATAACATAAGAAAGAAGAAAAGGGTCATTATTTATATCAAACCCTAAACCACAGTAAGGATTATTAATATGCTTGGGAATTTGAGTGTAGATTAATAAATAACATGATATTCATCTTAATTAGAATCATCTCTTGACATACATGGCAAATAACACTATATAATGTGTGATTAGAGAAGAACCATTGAAAATATAGAAAGGGGGAGAGTATTGACAGAAGATTTCTGCAAACATCATTTCTATATGTTGATATACTTTTAAAAGTTGGTAATAAGAGCTTAGATTTGTTATACTTTAAGGTTTGTAGTTCCATGACACTCCCGCCACTCCAGACCATTTATATTAATGGCTTCCTTAGAATTTTTATTCTCCAACTCCCTTCTAGGAGTAAACAAATATTTACCATCAGGAGTGGCTGTGTGGTAAGTAGCTTGCTTACCAACCACATGGTTCCGGGTTCATTCCCACTGTGTGGCACCTTGGGCAAGTGTCTTCTACTATAGCCTCGGACTGACCAAAGCCTTGTGAGTGGATTTGGTAGACGGAAACTGAAAGAAGCCCATCGTATATATGTATATATAAATATATGTATGTGTGTGTATATGTTTGTGTGTCTGTGTCCCCCCAACATCGCTTGACAACTGATGATGGTGTGTTTAGGTCCCCGTAACTTAGCGGTTCGGCAAAAGAGACCGATAAAATAAGTACTAGG
>NC_068991.1:21806169-21812524 GCF_001194135.2 Octopus bimaculoides
GGACAAATCATTACATTTGTTAGGATTTGAGTGGCTTATTTTTTTTACTTAAAACAATTTCACTTGCGCAAATGTCATTTTTTATTTTACTGAGATAGCATTCATTATATATCATGCTGTTAAATGAGGAAGATATTTTTTTTAACCTTGTATTGATTACCAATGATGATGACGATGGTGGTGATGGTGGTGGCGGTGGTGGTGGTGGTGGCAGTGGTGGTGGTGGTGGTGGCGGTGGTGAGGATTAGGTCCTCAGACTGTCTGTCTGAGGTCCTTGCTGTGACTTGACAGACAGTACACCCCCACTCCAGTAAACACAATATCTTCAATCAACAACATCACAATACTGGATACTGTGCCACGTCTTCAATAGTAATAATTATAATAATAATAATAATAATAATAATAATAATAATAATAATGATAATAATAATAATGTGTTCAGGTGCACTACAACTCACTGGAAAAGGTTAAAAGTGGGGACAGAAAGTAGCCATATAAGTCAAGAAAAGAAAGGCAGTGATGATAGCTGAAAGTACAGGTGCAGTAAAGAGAAGTAAAGATACAATGTGGCAAAAAGAAAAAAAATGAATAGTAAAAGAGTGTTAACGAAAATGAATTGCTTAAGTATTACAAGGCTCTATTGAGTGAAAACTTAATATTTTCATGCTATTGTACAGAGGATCTTGATCAATATACTGTGGTATGTAACATATAGCACACCTTTGTTGTTAATAGTAATAATGCAAAGCCGCATAGCATGGCAGATATAGAATACCACATCAGATGCTATATAGCTTTGCCCCTCTATATTGTGAGATCAAATCTTAAAGTGCACCACTTATGCTTAAGGTTGTGAGCAGGCAGAATTATAAGCATGCCAAGCAAAATGCTTAGCAGCATTTCGTCTGTCTTTATTTCCTGAGTTCAAATTCTGTCGCGGTTGACTTTACCTTTCATCCTTCCGGGGTCCATAAAATAAGTACCAGTTGAGCACTGGGGTCAATGTAATCGAATTACCCCCTCCTCTGAAATTGGTGGAATTGTGTAAAAATCTGAAATCATTGTGTTAATAATGGATGCGTAATGTTAGTGTCCATAAATGATAAATCAGAACTGGAGTGAGAGGAAAATTGGATATCAGAGGAATCAGAAGCAATATACAAGAAAGATAATGATGGTATGGGCATGTGATGCATACAGAAGATAACAGCTGTAAAGGACACTCAAATATGATTGAATTTGTGGAAGGAGGTAACCTGGGAAGTCATGGGATGAAGTGATGATAGCTGATCTCAGAATAGCTGATCTCATCATAAAAGAAATGACAAAGTGTTACCAGAGAAAACCCTCATCTGTTCAAACATGATGTATTGAACATTAAAAAGATAGTTGTGATGCATATGATGTGATGCATATAATAGTAGTGATGCTTATAATAGTGGTGCATATAATGACATTTGGGCCTATTACCCAAAATATCCCTGTTAACCCTTTAACCTGCAGATTACTGTCAAATGTAATGCTTATTAATTCACATTGTTTTGGATTAATTATACATTATCTCAGATTCAAGATTTTAATATGATTATTTTTAGGATGATATTGTAGGGTAGGTGTGATGGGCCAGATCTGGCTAGCTTGAACATAAAACAGGTAGAATATTTGGTTGGGATATGGCTGGTTCAAATGCTAAAGGATTAAACTGTCATCTACTGTACCATTGCTTCTTTGATATCCTCTTCTCTCTCTATCACTCATCCTCACTCTACTCACACTCCTGCAAGCCAAGTAACGGTGTAGAGGCTCTCTCAAGAGTTGAGTGGAGTTAGTAGTCAATAGCAACAAAATCTATTAACAATATATATCTGTAACAAAATAACCTCATTTTTAATTCTCTCATACAAACAAACCGTACCACCACCACCACCACCACCACTGCTGCAGTTGCCATTGGTTGTTACATGAACTTGACTTCCTATTTCCTAAATAATTGTTTTTTTATAGAAGAATAAATTAGCCCTAATTAGTTTCAGCAGGAATTGGTGCAAATGAACTTATCTCTGCATATGTGTATGTGTGTCTGTATGAGCATGCTTGTAAGAGCATAGATGCATGTATAATCATAATCATTTCTGTGCATGCATATCTGTGTGTTCATGCATGTGATAGCAATTGTTTGTATGTTTGTGTATCTATACAAATTCGTCTTGCTGCACATGTGCATTCAGAAGCACAGACACAGTAATTTTGAGGGGAGGTGCAAGTCAGTACTATTGACCCAAGTACTTGATGGTACTTTACTTTATAAACCTTGAAAGGATGAAAGGCAAAGGCAACTTTAGTGAGAACATAAAGAGCTGGAAGAAATGTCACAAAACATATTCCCCAACACTAATAATTATCTAATCTAATAGTAATAATTATAATTTTTTCTACTATAGGCACATGGCCTGAAGTTTTATGGGAGGGGACTAGTTGATTACATCAACCCCAGTACTTGACTGGTACTTAATTTATCAACCCCAAAAGGATGAAAGGCAAAGTTGACCTTGGTGGAATTTGAATTCAAAATATGAAGACGGATGAAATGCCACTTAGCATTTCGACTGGTGTACTAACGATTCTGCCAGCTCGTCACCTTATCTAATCATCATCATCATCATCATCGTTTAACGTCCGCTTTCCATGCTAGCATGGGTTGGACGATTTGACTGAGGACTGGTGAAACCGGATGGCAACACCAGGCTCCAGTCTGATTTGGCAGAGTTTCTACAGCTGGATGCCCTTCCTAATATTAACAATAATGGTTTCAAATTTTGTCATAAGAGCAAGAAATTTGAGGGAGGGGATAAGTTGATTTTATCGACCCCAGTGTTTCACTGGTACTTACTTTATCGACCCCATAAGGATGAGAGGCAAAGTCAACCCCAGGGGAATTTGAACTCAGAACATAGTGTTGGGCAACGATTCTGCCAGCTCACAGCCTTCTAATAGTAATAATAATAATTCCTTCTACTATAGGCACAAAGCCTGAAATTTGGGGTAGGGGGCTAGTCAATTTCATCGACCTCAGTGCATAACTGGTACTTATTTAATTGATCCCGAAAGGATAAAAGGCAAAGCCAACCCTGGCAGAATTTGAACTCAGAACGTAGCGATGGGCAAAATACTGCTATGCATTTCAACCAGTGTGCTAACGATTCTGCCAGCTCACCACCTTCTAAATAACAACAACAACAACAACAACAACAATAATAATAATAATAATAATAATAATAATAATAATAATCATTTCCCATCTTGGCACAAGACCAGTGATTTCAGGGGAGGGCTAAGTAAATTACATCTACCCTAGAGTTCAACTGGTTCTTATTTTAATGATAATGATAATGTAGGAGATCAGTGTGTAGCAAAACGTTTGTGCTAATGAATTGTTGAGTCTTTTGATCACGTTCTTTTACATTCTGAGTTCAGATGTATCCTACCATGGGTCAACTTTGCATTTCATTGATTTGACTTGCTAAAATAAAAACTAGTCAAGTCACTGTGATTGATTTAATTGATTGCTGCTTCTGCATGATTTCTGGTTTGGTGCCAATGTTGTTGAAATTAATAATAAAATAGGAGAAAGAAACAGGAACTGAACAAAGTAGTATTCCATGAGCAAAAGTAAAATATTTTAGAGCAGTATTCCTTTCTGCACTTCAGATTGTAAGATCAGCTCCTGGTCCTGGTGACAATCTTGACCGGTACCTTGTGCTTTCCATGCATTTTTCATGAAAGAATACCTTAATATTCTTTCGCTTCTTGTTGACTTCCATCAGATATTATTATTATTATTATTATTATTATTATTATTATTATTATTATTATTATTATTAATATTATTATTATTATTATTTGTTGTTGTTGTTGTTGTTGTTGTTGTTCTTCTTCTTCTTCTTCTTCTTCTTCACCATCACCATCTTATGGTTTACATAGAGAATGAGAGGGAAACTTGACCTTAGTGAGACTTGCTTTCAATAACTAAGAAGCCAGAACAAATACCACAAGGCATTTGTCCAATCCCCCCCCCCCCCAATCAATGATTTTGTCAATTTCCCACCTTAGTGTAACATAAATACAAGGAATAAATTCCATCTTGAGTCAGCCTACACACATTTCTTTCTGGGACAAATCTTGGCCAAAGTATGCAAGAAAATCATCATCATCACTATCATTATCCTTTAACGTCCGTTTTCTATGCTGGCATGGGTTGGACAGTTTGACCAGAGTTGGCAAGCAGGAGAGCTGCACCAGGTTCCAGTTTGATTTAGCTTGGTTTCTATGGCTGGATTCCCTTCTTAAAGCCAACCACTTTACAGCCAGTGTGTGCTGGGTGCATTTAACATGGCACTGACATGAGTACTTTTACATGGCACTGGCACAGGGCTCTTGCAGGCCATTCCCTTTCATCAGGAGAAGTGACCTTAACGTTTCTGCTGTGGAGGTTCTTCTGGGGTACAGCAAGGTTCCAAATAACTTGGTCCTTTGTTATCTCCCCTGAAAGGCTCAGTGTCCCAAGGTCATCCTTCAGTACTTTGTCCCTGTCTTCCTGAGTCTTCCTCTTCCACAAGTTCCATCCATTACAGTTAACTCCCTTTAAATAATTACTTTCATATGTTGACATGTTTTAATGTACTCTGGATTGATGAACTAATTAGTTCTATACTCTTTCCATCCAGGCATTTATACACTATCTGCTGATTCATCTCTCTTTTCTCTCTTTTACTTGTTTCAGTCATTCGACTGCGGCCATGCTGGAGCACCGCCTTTAGTTGAGCAAGTCAACCCCAGGACTTATTCTTTGGAAGCCTAGTACTTATTCTATCGGTCTCTTTTGCCAAACTGCTAAGTTACGGGGACGTAAACACACCAGCATCGGTTGTCAAGCGATGCTGGAGGGGACAAACACAGACACACAAACACATACACACACATACACACATATATATATACATATATACGACGGGCTACTTTCAGTTTCTGTCTACCAAATCCACTCACAAGGCTTTGGTCGGCCCGAGGCTATAGTAGAAGACACTAGCCCAAGGTGCCACGCAGTGAGAATGAACCCGGAACCATGTGGTCGGTAAGTAAGCTACTTACCACACAGTCACTCCTGCGACTACTCATCACTTAGAAGTTTTGGTACCTATTTCCAACAAAAATTATGAGAAAGGTTGTCTGCAGAATGCAGTGTCATGCCCAGAGTCACTGGAACATTTTTGTTAGGTTCTTCAGCTGCTTGTGCCTAACTGAACATAATTAAACTTTCACCTTCATAAATATTTTCTTGATATGCTTACCTTGATAACATTTCTCATGCTCCCTTCAAATAGATCCTTATTTGAACATGATGTGTTCATCTGCTGTAAGTCATTTTAGGGGCTCATCTGAATAAGCCAACACCTGCTGTTTTATAAAGGGGTGTTGCTCTGTCTATTTGGTGTGTGTGTGTGCGTGCACATGCGCGTGTACACACACATTATATGTATTTGTGTGCTACTGTGTGAAATTGTGTTTATGGATGTGTGTTGTGTGCTCACACTGGGTGTGTGTGAGTTGTGTGTACATTGAAAGCTAGCTCTCTCTCGCTCTCTCTCTCTATATATATATATAAATATGCATCCTGAAAGTGTGTATATGTGATTATCGTGCATGCATAGTATATGTGCATTTTCTTTATGTTTTATGTATATAGGAAGTACAGTTACCTGCTGCACTCAGCCCAATTAGTTATTCATAAATAGATAAAAGTTTGCAAGCAGATGAAATAAACAATTTTGCTATGAGGCAGAGCTCTTCCATGACTTCATATATTCATATGTTACTCATTGCTTCATGAAGATGGGGATGTTATCATTTTATATTTTAAGTTGTTGTACTGAGTTCAGATCTTCCTTTGATTGCTGCTTGGAGGGAGATGAACTTAGTCAAATTGAATTACCTGAGATTCATGATCACAGGAAGCGAAGGTTTTCAAAGGAAACTCCGACAACCCATAACTCAGGAAACTCACCCACATGTCCACATTCACAGACATGTCTTTCATCTTTTATCCTTTACTTGTTTCAATCATTAGATTGTAGCCACGCTGGAGCATCACTTTAAAGAGTTTTAGTCAAACGAACCAACCCCAATACTTATTTCTTTTTAGGCCTGGCACTTATTTTGTTGGTTTCTTTTGCCGAACTACTAAGTTCATATCTACATTAAGAAAACCACTCTCTTACACAACCATACATCTATATCTCACATACTTTCTCTCTCTCTCTCTCTCTCTCTCTCTCTCTCTCTATATATATATATA
>NC_068991.1:21812835-21820916 GCF_001194135.2 Octopus bimaculoides
ATATATATATATATATATATAATAAACTTATTGTATACAGTGCTCAGGTGCTCTACAACTCATCAGAAAAGATAGCCAAAAGTTCTTGTACAGTACATAGAATAATACACAAAAAAGTCAGGAAAGTGAACAGTGAACAAGTCATTTAAAAAAAAGCAAAAAGAAGAGAACATCAAGTGTAGTTTTGATGAATTTCAGGAAGCATGAAAGTTTTGAAGGATGTAGTGTCTTGACAGCTAACAAATGATGTGGGTAGTTTAATCCACACTTCAGCAATTCTGAACATGAAAAGACATTTTCAAAAGTCATGGATGCTCTACTGTTTTCTGATTTTGTGAACATGTCCAGAGGTGTGAGATATATTGAATTCAAAAAGGTGCCTAAGATTGTTGCTAGAAAAATGGTGGATAACCTTGTTGGTGTCCGTGGAGTCAGTTGCTTGGCATTGGAGCTTTAATGTGTCCATGCCCAGGGAAGCAAGACGTTCAGAATATGGTAGATGTCTGAGGGTGGGTATTTACTTGGCGGCACTTTTCTGAAGAGTTTCTGGGTGATGCAAACTCTAAGTATGGAGGTTCTTTAGCCATATATAGCTTTAGATAGATAGATGGAGAAAAGCTGACAAAGATCTTACTGAGTGATGCTAAGACATCCTAGGCCTTCTTGACAATTTTAGAAA
This sequence comes from Octopus bimaculoides, assembly GCF_001194135.2. Taxonomy (NCBI): domain Eukaryota; kingdom Metazoa; phylum Mollusca; class Cephalopoda; order Octopoda; family Octopodidae; genus Octopus; species Octopus bimaculoides. The sequence goes on from NC_068991.1 coordinate 21,813,515, forward strand.
CGGCAATTTGTCCAATGCAAATTGCTGTTGACAATAATGCCCAGGTCATGTTCACTAGCAGATTTCTTAAGATTAGTATTGTTTGTGGAGGGAGTACATAAAAGCTGACATGGCTATGTGGTAAGAAGCTTGCTTTACAATGACAGGATTCTGGGTTCAGTCCCACTGCATGGCACTTTGGGTAAGTGTCTTCTGTTATAGCCTTGGTCTGACCAAGGCCTTGTGAGAGGATTTGGTAGACAGAAACTGAAAGAAGCCCATCATATATATATACTTATATATATGTGTCTTTGTGCCTGTTTGTCCCCCTGTCATTGCTTGACGATCGATGTTAGTGTGTTTATGCTCGTCTCAGCAAAAGAGACCAATAGGTTAAGTACTAGGCTTACAAAGAATAAGTCCTGGGGTGGATTTCTTCAACTAAAACCCTTTAAGGTGGTGCTCCAGCATGGCCGCAGTCAAATGACTGAAACAAGTAAAATAATAAAAGAATATACATATGTACACATACACGCACACACACACACACACACACACACACACACATACACACACATACATGGAAATCAAAAGAATACTAAAACGCACACCTGTCTAGTTTGCCAAATGAACCGTGTAGAGAAATAACCTAACAACTGTGACTGTCATTTTACCTCAGGTCCTTTCAGTCATCATATTTGAAGGTGTACTATGAAATGAGAAAAAGGGGTAGGAAGAGGATGACTGTTTAAGGAGGGGGAGTAGGGGAAAAGGAAAGAGAAAAGAATAACAAAAGGTTTTTCCCATGTGGGGTTTTATTTCGCAAAGGGAACAATGATGTGTTGCTTAGTAACACTTCATTTTAGGGGTATGCCTGAGTAAGGGAACACCTGCTGTTATATAAAGGGATGTGTGTATGTGTTCGTTTGTGTGTGTTTGCATGTGCATGTGTTCTTTGTGTGAACATTGTGTATGTGTGTATGTGTGCACATTGTGTGAATGTACATTGTGTGTGTGCATTTTCTGTGCTTCATGTATGCATGTTGCTGTTTAGCTGTAGGTCAGTTATGATTGAACAGAATTATGATAAAAGGCATTCCAGCCGTGACCATCCCAACAGTTTGTTAACATAGGGATTATATTGTTCAACGTATCCTTTATTTAAAATTGTAGCATTTAATTAGTGAGAGATTTGGTTTCTATTTTTAGCAGACTGAGTGACTATATAGAGATGCATTTTGCATGTGTATGTTTGTGTGTGTATGTGATTGTAATTAAAAGTTCCTAATCATTGAATTATTTTCTTTGTGAAGCAGACTGTATTAGTAGTAACAATATAGTTGGGATGTGGAGTGGTGTGATGCTGAGAACAGGAATATGGTATGGTGTAGTGTAGAGATTAAGAATTCGTCATGGTTTGCTCTAGTGTATTGCATAGATGAGGATATGGTGCAGAGTGGTGTGCTTTAGTATAATGCAGAATATGAAGTGGAGCTATGTTTGAAAAAGCTCCAAAATACCAAATTTTTTTTTTTCAGATATAATGTCCCAGAAAACATTTTGAAGGTTGCCTGGAATTGTACAGTTGTTGCAAGTTTTGTTGGTATTGGCATCTCTGGAAAGTAACTTCAACACTTCACCTGCCCTAGGGTGGATGAAAGTGTCAGGAGTAGATTTGTTTTGGTGAAAGCTAGGCTTCCCAAAATGAAATTGTTACAAGTTATATGATACTGGATTAGCATCAAATCTATATATATATACTTCATATATATACTTGATATATATACTTGATATATATACTTGATATATATACTTCATATATATACTTCATATATATACTTCATATATACTTCATAGTATACGCATATAACCTGCGCTATCTAAATGTTAAAACAAAATAAGTGAAGGCACATGGCTCAGTGGTTAGGGTATTTAGCTCATGATTGTAAGGTTGTGAGTTTGATTGCTGGGGGGTGCATTGTGTCCTTGAGCAAGGCACTTTATTTCATGTTGCCCCAGTCCACTCAGCTGACAAAAATGAGTTGTATTTGTAATTTAAAAGGTCAGCCTTGTCACATTCTGTGTCACACGTAATCTCCCTTACAACTGTGTTAAGGGTATGTGTATCTGTGGAGTACTCAACCACTTGAACATTAACTTCATGAGTAGGCTGTTCTGTTGATCAGATTAACTGGAACCCTCATAATCATAACTGGCAGAGTGCCAGTTAAATGTCTATGAAGAACATATTAGACTTGAGTCTCAGGCCATGTTGTTCTGTTCTCTAAATCACTTCCATATTTCTGCTCTCTACTGTAAATACACAATCATTTCAAAATAAAGAAAAAAAGAAAATTAAAATATGAAACACTTCTAACTCCAAGCATTTTGGATAAAGGGTTACCATCTCTCATATAACAGCATGTGTATGTTTACATATAATACTATGTGTAACTTTCAAATGTCCCAGACCATCTAGCTGCAACTTTATATCACCAGCAGAGGCAGTAGTAGCAGCACTATAAAATTGATGAATGTTTCATTAGGTTGCTGCTCTAGGTTTAACTGTACCCATTGGCCAGTGATGATAACAAGACAGAAAAACAACTCCAATATTCATTTTCAGACCAGACTGCCCTTGTTTAGTCCAGATCCAGTGATCTGGATCTGGACTCCTTGGCTGTGATTAAGGGCTGTGTTTGACAACTGATCTGCTACAGCCCTATACCACATTACAGTCTTTATACTCTGGCATCCACCACCAGGTTGATATCTCTCTCTTGATTTTGAGGATCCCAAGAAAGTATAAATAGGTATTTAGGTGTCTATATATGAATATTTGTTCTGTATGCATTCAATGTATGTGCACATTTGGGATTTGTATCTGTGTAATATATATATATATATATATATATATATATACACACGTTTGTGTGTGTGTGTGTGTGTGTGTGTGTGTGTGTGTGAGTGTTTGTTTTCTGTATATCTACCCTTTATTGCAATCCTCCGGCTCATTAGTAAGTAATGTCTTTCCAATTTTGCTACAGTCAAATTTAGAAAATATTATCAAGTCTGTAAATCTCTCTAAGCAAACCCTTCTTTTCTTTGTTATTTTCCTTTCTTCTTTTCTCCACCCTTACTACTAATAAGTAGAAAGCACCACCAACACCACCGACCCAATTCTCTGTATACAAATATGTGCAGTCTGTTTATATAGCAGTAAATATTTGTCATATCAAGATAACTCTGTGGATAACTGGAAGCCATATCACCATCTCACTGGACCCTGATAACATCTTTGGCTAACTTAACTTCATAAATTGTTTTCACCTGCTTAATTACACAGTAACAGAAGGAGGAGGTGTACTAAGCTTATATGTACATACACATTAGATATATACACAACGCTAGAGCTTTTATCAAACCCAGAAAGATGTAAAGGAAGGTTGATTTCAACTGGATTTAATCTCAGAATGTTGAAGGTATGCAACTAAATGCTGCAAGGCATTTTGCTCACCATTCTCCCAAATTCTGTTCCATTTTAATTGGCGCAAAGCCAAAATTTGTAAGAAACAAGATTTAATAATTGAACCAAACCAAATATATAACTAGTATCAATTTTTATCAATTCCTTAAGGATGAAAAGCAGAGTGAACTCCTGCAAAATTTCAATCACTAAGGGAGTAGAAAGGCAAATATGGTAAGGTTTTTAATTTCATGCTGTGCCATTTCTGGAATTTCACTGTCTTGGTCTGATGCTTTTCATTCATTTTTTTTTTTTCTGATTAAGTAAAAGATCCTATATATATATATATATATATATATATATATATAAATGTAAAGAAGAAGAAATGAGATGCTAGGATTTTCATGCTTTTCTAAAAGACATTAGCACTGTAACAGAAAGAAATGAACTCAAAAGAAAATCAAAACTGGGTCATAGAGCTTCCACCCACCTTGTGATTGCCTCTGAGCCTACAGCAGTGAACTTGGTCTGTGTTTTAAAGTTAAGCTATGAATAGGGTTGCAGATTGGCAGAACTGATAGAGCAATTAATAAAGTGCCTTGTGGTATTTGGTTACATCTCAAATAGATATTTATACCAATGAATAGTTAGTGTAATTGATTTTCTCTATAGTAAAGAATTACTCTGAATAACTTATATCATTGTCCTCCTCCTCATCATCACTTTATCATTTTAGACCTACTTTCCTTGTTGGCCTGGGTTGGGACAGGTTGTCATAATCTGAGTCTGCTCTTATTCAGAATTATTGTTCTTCTAGATCAATTAAGGACCATGTTTTGTTTATACATTTTTCTCTTGGTCTCTACAGCTTCCCATTTCTAACATTGATCTCTTTATAGAGCATATTGGGTACATTTTAGCATGTCACTGACCCATAAGAGATTGTCCACATTCTCTACCAGGCTGAAGGATCCTTTTGACCATGTGTTGTCTCTTCTTGATCAGTAATCACTTTACAGTGTGTATTTGGTGTATTTCATAATGACACCAGCTTTAATGAAGTTGACTTCTACCCCATAAGACTAAAAAGCCTTCACTACTTTATGCTGTGCCATTTTCTCAATGCAAAATGACCAAGAGCGTAGGCAGCAGACAGTGATAACAGAAGAAAATTAGGACAATCGTGAGAAGGTTACAAGAGTATAATGGTAGAGACAAAATGACTGTGGTAAGGGCTAAGAGAGGAAGAGAGAGAGAGGACATGTTGACTGTTACTTCAGAAGGTGGTGGGGAGTGTATTGAGTACAGGGTAGTGGTAGAAGGAATTGAGGACAGGTAGGTACAATGGCATGGCACTGTAAGAGGAAAGTAGATGAGTGTTAGAAAAATGATGGCTAGACAAGTCTAGTGATGACTACAGAGGATGCATGATACAATGAATAAGAGAGATTCACTAATATCTTTAGTTACACTGGCAACATATTTCAGTGACGAGAGAGAGAAAATGTGGGAGAGAGAGGATAAAAGGTGTGTGATATACTGATGAATAATAGGGTGGTAAGTGGTTATCAAGAGGCAGAGCAGGTAGCAGATGGATACTCAACAGGTACATGTTGGCTGAGAGATCCAAATATTGATATATTATACTACCCAGCCTCCATCACAATCAACATTTCTATATTTGCTTCACCGTGCTTACACGAGCTGCTAGGTCCTCCCCAACACTGTTTGTTACCAATCATCATGGTTTTTTGTCATCTTCTTCTTAAAGCTCTGCATCTTGAGATCAATCTTCACCACTTTATTACATATCTTCCGAGATTTCATTCTTCCACAGATTCTGTCCACATCAAGCACCCTAAACTTCTTTATAAAACTGTCATCCTCTATTTGCATAACATGGCCATACCAGTGCAGTCTTCTCTTCTCTAGCACACATCTTAGTCTGATTCTTCTTCTACATACTTTTTCTCTCACCTCATTCATACATGCTTACCTTACACATCCAGTAAAACTTACTTAATTACCTCCATTGACATTATGAATTCAAATCCCATTGAATATCACTTTGGTTTCACATCCTGCCCTTGGATTTATTTGGTTGTATATTTCTCCCAATAAAATTTCTATTGCGTAGCTTAATTTGATCACTTTAAGTTCATCTATGGCATGAAGGTTTCTGAATGAATGGTTACAAGCAACCTCTAATGTTCAGCAACACAATATATATACAAATATAAAATATCCAGTAAGTGGGTTGAACTTCAGTGAGCAGTGTTGTGGAGAACCTGCACATACCTGTAAGCATGGTGAGAAAAATTCTGAAACATTAGTAAAGATGTAGATTGAGTAATAGTTCTCTCACCTAATATGTCCCTATTAAGCCTACATCTACTACCTGCCCTGTCTCTTGATACCTTCTCACCTTATTATTTATCTCTCTATATATCATTCACTCTCTCTTCTATTCACTGTACTATACTGCCTGCATAACTATGAACACCAGTCATTCTCTCCTTTCCTCTGAACCATGTTTCCTGTGCAAAGATCATTCGACCTGTCTTAACTGTCTCATCTCCAGTGTTCAGTTAGTGTTTCTAGGTGTGGCTATCCAGTTTTCTTTGTGTGAGTAGGTTGTTCTAAAACTTAGGACTTATAGAACAAGTGGTTCACAATTTAATCCTTTTGCTATTTTCTGTTTAAATACACTGCTTTTGTTTCAATTAACTTTGAAAAAAATGACAAATTTATTAAAATAACTTTGTCATTATTAAGCTGGTGTTTGGAGCATAAATTTACATAAAATTTTGAAGGAAGGTTTTAATTTGGTCACTTTAAAGCAAGAAGCATGTATCACAGAACATAAATTTACATAAAATTTTGATGGGAGATTTTAATTTAGATCACATTAAAATGAGAACCAGGACAATCTTGGGCATGTTAGTATTAGTAAGATTAAAGACAGTACTGCGGCCTGTCAAAAAAAGTTTGGTTTCCATGACAATCATTTCAAGTAACTATATTGAAACTTACTAGCTTGTAATATCAGCTGTTAGTGTAGAAAATGATGACATCATAGTGCTTATTCATATGACTGCTTTTAAGAATATTTGCCTTCATTGACCTCTGGCTAACAATAGCCATTCAAGAAATGTCCATAACAAATAACAAACCTCTAATCAAAATAATTGCTCCATGAGGAGGGATGATGATATATAGGTAAGAATGTCTTTTAAAGAGAAGGTAAAAAGCCTCTATCACCACCACCACCACTACTGTCATCATCATCATCATCATCATCATCATCATCATCATCACCACCACCACCACCACCACCACCACAACCTGTTTGTTTCAGAGGGATGTTACAGAGGACATACCAGTTTTACAAAAAAATATATGCTATACATGAGATTTTCTTTAGCTAATGAGCCAGCATTCCACTTCCCCCTCCACTCATGACCATCAGCCAATAAACAGTTGACCACTTCCTGATGCTGCTCCTCTTATTAAGAAGCCTGATGTGAAAAAAAAATATCAACATTCTATTAGAAAAGTAAAGTGCACATTGATTTTTTTACAGAACAATGATCTCATGGGAGTGATAGTTTCCATTTGTACTGGTTCTTTATAAATGTGTGTGCGTGTGTGTGCATATGTATGCATGCTTATGTGTATGCATGTGTATGTGTGTGTGTATATAGGCACAGGCATGGCTGTGTGGTAAGAAACTTGCTTTCCAGCCGCATGGTTCCAGGTTCAGTCCCCCTGTGTGGCACTCATGCCAACCAAAGCCTTGTAAGTGAATTTGGTGGACAGAAACTGAAGGTGGCTCATCATGTATTTATATATATATATATATATATATATATATATATATTATAAATTAACTACCAACAAAAATAATTGGTAAGCTAACTCAAAAAATCATCACCAAAATAGCAGAAAAAAACGACA
>NC_068991.1:21821282-21824340 GCF_001194135.2 Octopus bimaculoides
TATATATACATCATCATCATCATCATCGTTTAACGTCCGTTTTCCATGCTGCCATGGGTTGGACAGTTTGACTGAGTTCTACACCAGGGGAAGCTTGTTATACATGTGTGTATGTGTGTGTTTGTGTTCTCTACCCTGCTGCTTTACAATGGCTGTTGGTTTGTTTATGTCCCATGACTTTACAGTCTGGTAAAAAGAGACTGGTAGAAGAATCACCAGACATAAAGTAAATACTGGGCTGATTTTATTCAACTAAACCCTTCAAGGCAGAGCCCAGCCTGGCCCCATTCCAGTGACTGAAATAAGTAGAAAAGTAAATAAAAGAAAAAATATATATATGTATGTATGTGTGTTTGCATGTGTATGTATATGTATGTTTGTATGCGTATATGTATGTATGTATGCATGTATGCATAGATAGATATGGATGGATAAATGGTTGGGTGTGTTTATGTATGTATATATATATATATATGTATGTATGTAAGCACCATGGAATATATGAATTAAATCAATATAAAAATATATATTTATCTCAGCTCTAAAATATTTTGGTGGGGTGGTGGTGATTATAACCCCCTACAGTGAATGCACAAGTCTTACAACCTAAGGGAAGCAATTTTCATTTAGTTGGGACTCATTCAGCTTTGGTAACACTCTGAAGCATGCATGCATGATTACATAGCCAGACTGTTTATCTATTAGCAGATATCCACAGTACATCAGCTGGTGCTGCGAACTTACTCTCACACTCTCTCTTTCTCTCTCTCTCTTTCTCTCTCTCTCTCTCTCTCTCTCTCTCTCTCTCTCTCTCTCTCTCTCTCTCTCTCTCTCTCTCTCTCTCTCTCTCTCTCTCTCACACACACACACACACATTAATAACCCAGTTAAATTAGTTTTATTGCTGTGTGTAGTACTCAAAATAGTTTGAGGGAGCCTTCATGAGAACATGTAACTAAGAACACTGTAACAATTCTAAATACTGCCTCACTTTGGTTAAAGGTTGTAATTCTTATAGTGGTAAGAATTGAAAAGGGGACAGACAAATTGATGTATATCATGAAATAAGATAGGTTTTAAATGTTTTAAATTTGTCCAACATCATAGTAAAGAAAGAAGAATGTATGAATACAAAACCCAATTTTTTCTTCTCATTAATAAAGAGTGAAGTATAGGGAATTTCACCACTATATTTTTGTGGGTGAGGCTAGAATTTGCTAATTTGAGGACCACTGGTTTTAGGTACACATGATCAGAATGGGATAGAACTGGATCACCATCATCATCATCACCCTCATCATCACCACCACCACCACCACCACCACCACCATCATCATCATCCTCATTTAATGTCCATTTTCCATGCTGGCATGGGTTGGATGGCTTGACAGGAACTGGCATGGTTAGGGGCCACAACAGGTTCCATAGTCTGTTTTGGCTTGGTTTCTATGGCTAGATGTCCTTCCTAATGCCAACCATTCTACAGAGTGTACTGGGCATTTTTTACATGGCACCATGACCAGTGCTTTTTATGTGAAACTAGCACCCACATCAATTCTTTTTTTGTGTGGCATCAAAACCCATCCCAACGCTTTTTACATGGTACTAGCACCCACACCAATGCTTATTATGTAGCACCTTGGTTTTAGGATCTGAATTCTTTTTCATGGTGGGCAGGTCTTTTTGAGTACAGCTGTGTGTCACATATCTCGGTCCTCTGTCATCTCCTTTTGAAATTAACTCTAAAAAGGATTAAAAAGTTATATTGAAATAGTCCTTTTACCTCTAGTAACTTTTTTTTCTTGTCATTTTAAAAATTCCATTCACATCTCCAAAGGGTCAGACAAGATGGATGCATATGCATCGTGCTCCCGAAAAAATAATTCTACCTTGCTAGTCCCTAATTTGAAGCTGGTACTCATTCTTAGGGGTTATTCTGTTGTGTAAGCTGAATTTGTAATCTGCATACCCCACTCAAACCCACACCCTGCTCTTATTCTTACTCCTTCTCAAACTCATCATTCAAGTTCTTCTTTATCTAACATTGTTTTTTGTACCCCTAAATTAAATACCATACCATATCATCACAGCACCTGCTATTTATGCACCCATAACTCACCCCATGTTCTAGGTATTCCCAAAACTTTTAATCTCCCCATCCCTCTCTCCCTCCTCTTTCTACAACATCTGTTTGTTGTCTTTATCTTCAGAAGTATAAATCAATGAGGAATATTCCCAAACATGTCATTCACCATATGTCTGTCTGTTAGTCTTCAGCATTGAAATGACAAATTGATGAATAAGTTCTGTTATTGTTGAAGGAAGGTTAACTAAAAAAAAAAAAAATGCTCTGTTTTGTTTGTTATTTTCTCTCTCTCTTTCATTTATGTCATACCACAACATGAACAGACAATTCTTACAAACGTATTTACTCTAGTTACCATATTTTTGTCGAAATACCCTACTGTTGTTTCAGTTAATTTTGGTAATTATTAAGCTGGCATAAAGTGGTGAGCTGGCAGAATCATTAGCTTGCTGGACAGAAAATGCCTGGCAGCATTTCTCCTGTCTTTACATTCTGAGTTCAAATTCTCCTGAGATCAGCTTTGGTTCTCATCTTTTCAAGATCAATAAAATAAGTAGCAGTCAAATACTGGGATCAATGTTATTGTCTACTGCCTACCCAAAATTTAAGGTTAAGTGCCTATATTAGAAATGTTTATTATTATTATTGAGTGAGAGAGCAGTGCATGCCATCAAAGTGACACTGGGGTAAAATATACAAAGCCCATTATACCCATCATGACTACCTGTCTGATAAGGGTACACCAGGCACATGCATCACAACCATATGTGCGTGACATGGTGATCTCATATCAAGATAAACAGTGCATGACCTCGTATGTGGGGCCCAGTTAGAATTTTCTTCTGGTCGAGTAGCCCATCCCACTCAAAAGGTCCCTGAATAAGGTTTGTTTAAGGATGTTGAGCAAAACACCCATGTTTCCAAAAGTGAATTATTCAAACCCCAAAGAATTCCTCTCAACACATGGCTATG
>NC_068991.1:21825103-21831233 GCF_001194135.2 Octopus bimaculoides
TTGTTGTTGTTGTTGTTGTTGTTGCTGCTGCTGCTGCTGCTGCTGTTGTTGTTGTTGTTGCCTTTGCGCAGCTTCTAATGCTGGAGATGTACTACGGTGTCAGCTGTTCACTACCAGTGAACTAAGGTAACACCTCTTATTTTTCGAGCACCTTCCGGAGTATTCGAGTGGTTCCAAGCAATGCTGTTTTCTGCAAGTGCTCCACCCTTATTGCAGCCCCTATTTGTTCCACATACTTTGCGAGATTTTTGCTCACTGTTCCCAGGGATCTAACAATTATTGGTACTACTGCTACCTTTTTCATCGACCAGAACTGCTTAACTTCCCAAGCTAATCTGTCATATCTCTCATCTTTTCTTTCTTCCCTATCGCATACCTTGTTGTCAGCTGGGCATACTGTATCTATGATCCAGCATAGTTTGTTTTCTTTCTCAATTAAGACTATGTCTGGCTTCCTATTCTCAATATCAGTCGCACTGAATCATAAAATCCCATAGGATCTTTGCATTTCTATTTTCAACGATGCCTTCAGGTTTGTGGCCGTACCAATTTTTTGCTCTGTCAAGTCCATACTTGTTGCAAAGTGTCCATTATTATTATTATTATTATTATTATTATTTTTTGGGGCAGTTTAGCTAAATCGATCTAGAGCACTGCGACGCGTAATCACGGAGGTGTGAGTTCAAGTCTCATAGCTGGTCGCCTACACTTTTTTCTGGAAAATAGGGGTATCTTATCCTGTTCAGGCTATATTATTAGCATTATCCTGCGTTTGCGAATTTAAAATCACTTCTTTAAATTATTATTTTTATTATGTGGTGTTGGTAGTGATAGTGGCTAAGTTGGTAGAACTTCAGAGTAAATATTTAGCTATATTAAATTGTTGATTAACCCTTGGTCAGTCCTGACTAAGAAGAACTATGATCAAACATATTCCAGCTACAATAATCCTAGTGTTTTACTTTTATTTTTTTGTTATGTTGTTTTTACAGATATAGTTATCTTACACTGCATCATATCATGTGTCCGTCTATTTCAAAAATAGTAGTCTGTGGTTTCAGAGAGCTTTGATTATTATTTCTTGTAGTCCAAGCAAACTCATTGAGACATTATCATTGGTTTTAACCTTCTGGGTTCAGAGTTCAAATTCTGCTTGGGTCACTTTCCTCTGTATTTTACCATTTGTAGTTATTTTGTGATTCCTAAAGGTGTTTTGTTATACAGCACTAGGCAAAAGTATTTAGATATATGGGTTTAGATAAATGTGTTTAGATTCATGTGTTTAGATAAATGTGTTTAGATGCATAACATTAAGTAAATGTGTTGAGATACACAGCATTATCAAAATGTGTTTAGATGAACATCATTAAGAAAATGTGTTTAGATGCAGGGGTTAGATGTGTTACCTAAGGCTGTATGTCTAAACACATTTACAGCCTTAGGTAAATGTGTTTAGATAAACAGCATTAGATAAATGTGTTTAGATATATAGTGTTAGGTAAACTATATATTTTAAGGTACAGCTATGAAGTCATCTTGTTGATTTAAAACATTTATTCAGATCTAAATATATTATAATTTTCAGTTCTGGAATATAACTCAGGTAATTGAAAAACACTACTACAGACAGTGTATGTATGTGTGTATATATGCATGTATGTATGTACACACACACACACACACACACACACACACACATAGTGTAAACAGTTTACTAAGGCTGCCAGTAACAGTAAAGAGAGTGAAAAACTGTGTTCTATTAAAATAGCAAAAAAATGGGCCTGGGAGTACAAGTCATTGTTTGTCCAAAATAACAGTGGAAACTAAAATATCGTCTGCATAAGACTGCTACATGTGTGTCCTTCTTTAAGATTTTAGCTTATGATTTGAAAGAGGAATTATGCTGCTATTTCTACAAGTGTATAAGTAATGTTGCTGGTGTTTAGCCTCTGGTTAACACTGAAGAAGCCTGATCTATAATCAAAGACATTCCATTGGTGACCATTTCATCTTATATTCAGACAATGGGCCCTGGACTGCACAATCTAATGTGTATTTCTTTTTAAAGATTACAGTATGTGATTTGAGAACTTGGTTGTTGTTTCCAGTAAATCAAATAACCACATAGGGGTACTCATATGAGCTGTCTTATACTAATGTGTGTGTGTCTGTCTGTCTGTCTGTCTGATAGGACAGTCAAATGGTCATCTCCCAAGAATGCAATTCCAGACTCCCATTAAGGAACCACATTCCTATACACACGCATGCACACACGCACACAAACACACACACACACACACACACACACACACACACACACACACACACACACACACATGTACATGTTCATATAGATATATGCATACAAACACATGTACACACATGCATGCACACAAACACACACACACACACTCATACACACACATACAAACACCTCCTACCTCCCCACACTTATTATTTCCCTCATTCTTTCTTTTATCTTTTCATCTGAACAACAGAAACCCAAATATAATTAAAGGCGTCTGAGTCATGATTTGAAACCCCAACCTCAGTCTGTCTCTTTCTTTCACAGACACACACACACACACACACCCCCACCTCTGAATGCATCGCGAGTCATTGGGAAATCAGAAGTGAGGGAGTAGGGGAGGACTGGTGTGGGTAGATTAGTCTAGAAGACATCAAACAACACCTCTCCCTTTTCCCGCACCTCTTTCTGCCTGGATTGCAAGTCTGGAACTATAAACTTTTTTCTCAATTTCTCTCTCTCTCTCTCTCTCATTTTTTGTCTCTAAATTTCACACTTTCTTACTATCTCTTTCTCTCTCCCTTTATCTTCTTTCCTTTCTCTTTCTCCCTCTTTCTCTCCTTTCCTTTCTCTTTTTCTCTCTTTTTCTGTCTTGCCTTCATCTCTTCTCTACTTTCTCCCTCTCTCTCCCCCTCTTTCTCTTCTTTCCTTTCTTTTTCTCCCTCGTTCTCTTCTTTCCTTTCTCTTTTTCCCTTTATTCTCTCTCGCCTTCATCTGTTCCCTACTTTCTCTTTCTCCCTCACTTTCTGGTGGTGGTGGTGGTGGTGGTGGTGAAACATTAAACAATATTTACCTCCCTTACCTTCCCATCCACATTCATAAACGCATCACCATCCTCCCTCCTCTTAACCCTTCCTCCCACTTCTTGGCATCACGTCATCCCTGTCATAGAGTGTGGGGTAATGGTGAGAAAGGAATAGAACACACATCAGACAACGCCACACCACCTCTTTCACCAATGAATCTCCTTACCACCACCACATCGCACATACACATTCATGATGCAAAGTTCTGTGTCTTTAGAGAAAAAGTTGGCTGGTGGGAATATAAGGAGGGGGGTGGGATTGTATAGCTTCTTTCTTTGGTCTTTCTCTCTGTCTATCTATTTGTCTATCCTTCCATCTCTCTATAAGTCTATATATATATATATATATATATATATATATATATATATATATATATATACCTGTCTAACCATCTATCTATCTATCTATCTACTCACACTTTTTCTCTCAACACACACACATATATACCTGTCTATTTATCTATCCTTCTATAGATAGAAGGCTACATACATCGGTAAACAGATTGATAAATCAATTATTCTCTATTTATATTATCTATCTATCTATCTATCTGTTTATCTATCTATCTACCTATCTACCTAACTATCTGTTTATCTCTCTCTCTCCCCCACCTCTCTCTCTCTCTCTCCCCCTCTCTCTCTCTCTCTACTGGTTCCAGTCATTGGACTGTAACTATACTGGAATGCAACCTTCAAAAGTTTAGTCAAGTATATCAACTCCCCTTACCCAGCATTTGTTTCAGTCTGGCTTTTATTTGATCAGGTTCTATTTGACAAACTGCTACATTACAGGACATAAAGGGGATATAACATAGTTTTTATGTACCTCTGGAGACAATGGTTTACACTTGTTGTTAAAACCAGCATGCATGTGCATTACACACACACACACACACACACACACACACACACACACACACACACATATACATCTACATGCAGATGTACACATATATACACATACATACATCTACATCCATACATGTACACACCCACATACACCTATGTTCACACTTCTTCCCTCTCTTTCAGATATGTATTTATATAGCATTATCACCACCACCACCACCACCACCAATACCACCATCACCATTAACACCACCACCATCATCTTCACCAACACCACTACCACCATTACCATCACCAACACCACCTCCACCACTATAATAGATCCATAATAATAATAATAATAATAATAATTATTATTATTATCATAATGTTATCATCGATAAATATAATTATTTAGCCAAATATTTTAATCTCTTACAAATTTAAGGGTTTTTTTACAATAAAGCCTGTTAAAATAAAGCCTGTTCTGATTTTATTAAGGATCTATCCTTACCCAATAAATGGCCCCAGTTGTTAACAAACTGAACCCTCTGAGATTTATGATCCAGTTAAGGGTTCAGGCATGCCCTCCTTGTATTTTCTTTGGCTCCCAAATGGAGCTTTGCAATGAATATTCATGGTTCTGGACCATTAACTATGCAAGTGTCTTTAGACTCTAAGGAGCTGCACTTATGAATCTTCATTTCCCCTTCCACCCCCTTCGTAATATAACCCATCCCTCTTCCTTCTTGCGGACCCCTTAAATATGAGGATTCCTCTCTTTTGTTCTGATAAGGGAATGTGTGTGTGTGTGTGTGTATTTGTGAACATGCATATGTGTACTTCTGTATATGTATGTGAGTGTATGTGTTGTGTGGGTGTGTGTTTGTATGTGCACTTGGGAACAAAAATGTATATGTGTGTACTTATAAATAGGCATATGCATACATGTGTGTGTGTGTGTGTGTGCGTCTATGTGAGTTTGTGTTGTGTGTTTGTGTATAAGTTTGTATTGTGTTTGTGTGCATGTATTGTGTGTTTGTGTTCTTGTTTACAATTGTCTAAGTGACTGAGTATTCCACAGGTACTTATACTCCTAATATAATACACAGCCATGAATCAACTTGACACAATTTGTGGCAAGGCTGATCTTTTGAATTACTGGTATTGTCTATCCCAGTTTTTTTTTTTTTTTTTTTGAGAGGAGAAACTTTTGAGGATAGGAAAATGGGGCAGACCAAAAGCAGGGGTTATTTCCAATTCCTGTTCCCATTACACTGTTTCCTATCCTGTCCCATTCCCTGTTCAGTTCCTGTTTCAGTTCTGCTCCCATCCCTATCCCCAATCCTATGTCAATATGTACACACAGGTAATCACGAGATTGAAATGGTGTATAGTAGACATATGTATGTATTTATATGTATCTATGCGTGTGTATCTGTGAGTGAGTGTTTCTTTGCGATGGACAGCAGAAAATCCACCTACCCCCTCTCTCCTTAAAGCTATGTATTCCTCACATCCACCTTTCTGTATGTATGAGTGTGTGTGTGTGTGTGTGTGTGGTATCTATGTATTTACGAATATATGTATGCAGCATCAAGTGTATATGACAGCTTTATTAACATTACTACCCCATTCTCACTGCTGTTCTTGCTTTCACTGACATAACTCACCCTATCTCTTTTACTACCTCAGACTTATAATTTTGCAACCTTCTCATTTTATCATATAATTCGCCCAACGCCCCTGGGGGATACATTATAGAATTTTTATTGAAATCCAAATAGCCTGTAATTGAAGTGGATGTTAGTGTCTCATATGTGCAAAGTTTCATGAATATTGGTTTGGTGAAATAGTCACTAAGTTGGTAACAGACAGACAGAAATTGTCATTATGTATATAGATATATCTTTGATCTTAGCTTCTCTTTTACTTGTCTCAACCATTATGCTGCAACCATGCTGGGATAGTGTTTTGAAGAATTTTTAGTTAAATGGATCGACCCTAGTACTTTTTTTTTGGTAAACCTGGTACTTATTCTATCGGCCTCGTTTGCTGAACTGCTAGGTTACTGGAATATAACCACACCAAACAGGTTGTCAAGCAGTGGCAGGGGACAAACACAGACGGAAAGATACACACACAGATATATACATACATACATACACACACACACACACACACACACA
>NC_068991.1:21842028-21848868 GCF_001194135.2 Octopus bimaculoides
CATTTGTATTTTCTTGTAGCTGAGAGAGACAGGATTAATATTGACCCATTGATAGATACTTTTTAAGGTTTCTGTTTATGGAATTGATATAGGTTTAGTGTGTAGCATCAAAGTCTGGATGATGCATGGTTAAGAAAGGTTAGGAAAGAATGAAGAGTATGTAGTTGGATATCATGGCATGTACATTATTGATGTATAGAAGAAAGTAAGACAGTGAGATGAGTCAAAAGTGAACCCTGGAAGTATGTTGGAGTTGAAAGAATGAGATACTGTAAAAGGTCTATCAATCAACACAGTGATAGTGCAATCTGATAGTAAGCTACTGATCAAAGAGATGGGAGATAGGTGGGGTCCCCTAGGCAAGCATTTTGAGAGGAGATTTGTATACCAGATACAGTCAAAAACTATACAAGCACACACACACACACACACACACAGATAGATAGATAGATAGATAGATATAGATTTTTTTATCTTTTACTTGTTTCAGTCATTAGACAGTGGCCATGCTGGAGCACTACCTTGAAGATTCAACTCCATTAGTTATTTTTTCAAAGCCTGCTACTTTTTCTATTGGTCTCTTTTGCCAAACTGCTAAGTTATGTGGACGTAAACATACTAACAGCAATTGTCAAGTGGTGGTAGAGGACAAACACAAACACACACACACACACACACACACACACACACATACACACACACACACGCATACACATACACGATGGGCTTCTTTCAGTTTCCATCTATCAAATCCACTCACAAGGCTTTTGTAGAAGACACTTGTCCAAGGTGCCATGCAGTAGCACTGAACCCAGAACCATGTGGTTGGGAAGCAAACATCTTGCTACACAGCCACATCTGCACCTACCATGTGTGTGTGTGTGTGTGTGTGTGTGTCCACTGTGACAGTCATGTCTTTTCCTTCTACTATATACAGTGTACCCAGGTCAACATTATCCAATGTCTGTGACCTCAGGCTCGAAAACAGTTGTTGTAGATATCATACTGAGGAACTGAACACGTGTAGTTGTGCAAGGTAAACATTTTAACCCAACTGCTACACCTGTAGTCAATACACTGAGTTCAAATCTCACCAAGGTCAGTTTTTACCTTTCATTTCTTTGGGGCCAATAGAATATCTTTCAGTGGCATAATAAAGGCATTGTTTCATTTGATGTTATTCTGTTTCATTTGCAAATTTACAATCCTTGAGCCAAAGCTGGAGATCTATATCAGAGATATAGGGTAACTACACCAAATGATCGACTGCTTTTAGTTCTATCTCTCTATGTTCTGAGTTAAAATCCAATAAAATTCAACCTTGTTTCTCTCTCACTTTCTCACACCCCTCTCTCTTTCTGAATGATAAAATATCACCAGTCATCTATTGGTGTTAATTTAATTGCTATATCCCTACCATTATATCCCTACTTATTAAACTTGTAGCCTTATGAATGGGAGAAATTATCATGGACATTATTGTTAAGGCAGCGAGCTGGCAAAATTGTTAGCATGCTGGGCAAAATGCTCTACAGCATTTTGTCTGCCTTTACATTCTGAGTTCAAATACTGCTGAAGACAACTTTGTCTTTCATCCCTTTGGGGTCGATAAAATAAGTACCAGTTGAGTACTGGGTTCAATGTAACCAACTTAGCCCTTTCCCTGAAATTGCTAGCCTTGTGCCAGAATTTGGAACCATTATTATTATTATTATTGTTCTTTAAGGCAATGAGCTGGCAGAATCGCTTGTACACTGGGGAAAATGCACAGCATCATTTCATCTGTCTTTACGTTCTGAGTTGAAATTCTGCCAAGATTGACTTTGCTTTTCATCTCTTTGGGCTCAGTGAAATAAGTACCAGTTTAGCCCTGAGATTGATTAAATCAACAAGACTCTGCCCCTAAAATTTCAGGCTTTGTGCCTATTGTAGAAAGGATAATTGTTGTTGTTGTTGTTGTTGTTGCTTAAAGGCAGTGGCATGGCAAAATCTTAAGAGCATCAGAGTTTATGCATTGCATTTTTGTTTCAGCTTTTTCTATTCTGAGTTCAAATCAAACCATAGTCAGCTTTGCCTTTCATCCCTCTGGTGTTTATGACATAAACTACAGGTTAAGTACAGGGATCAATTTAATCAACCAGACTCTTCTCCCTTCAGAATTGCTGACCTAAAATAGAAGCAATTATTGACATTGTTGTTGTTGCTGCTGCTACTGCTGCTGCTGCTGATGATGATGATGTTGTTGCTGTTCACTTGGACTGACAAAAATGGGGAAACACCAACTAAATGCTTGACAGAGTCTAGTTTTGTTTCTCGGTATTCCGGATTCAAATTTCTGTCAGGGTTGCTTTTGCCTTTCATCTCTCAGGATCAATAAAATAACTAAAATATAATCCATGATAATGTGATGATAACCCTGTTTATGGTCTTGTGCTGCTGGGAAATTTCCTTTTCTTCCTCACTTCCTCCACCTCCTTCTCTTCTTCTTTCTCCCCTTCTCTTCTACCCTTTCCCCTTCTTAGAGCCAGATATGGTTGGTTTAAATGCTCAACGTTTTAAAGGACCTTAAATAGTAAAGGCACTATTTTGTTGATGTTCATTTGTGTTGCTTTTACTCGTCTGTCAGCCAATCCTGATTGGGCAAACCAATGGTCAAAGACTTTCCAGCTGTGACCATCTCACCTATACTATGGGCAGTGCATTTAGGACTATGTTATTATTCAGTGTATCTTTTTCTTCTTTTTTAAATTGATAGTCAACAATTTGAGGGAGATTTTGTTACTGTTTCTTGCAGGTTGAGCACTCACATAGAAGCTAATTTTGATGTTGGAGTTGAAGTTCATTGCCATTATTGTTCAGTTTGTAGTGGCGCAAAATTGTAGCCGCCATTGAGGAAGTACTATCTGCACATGCGCAAGGAACTTGCCTTTCCGGAAGCCCCTCGAGTGCACATGCGTAATAAAACTAGTGCTTAAAGAGTTACTTTCATTTTATAACTCTCTTCTGCATGACACCTTCAACGTGACAACACCTTGCTCCTCAACGAAGCACTCTTCACCACGATGCTATCGATATGATAGCTATTTGCTCCTCTGGCATGCATCAAGGAAGCCCTTAAGCTTCCAATACCAAATTACAACTTAATCAGCGGCTGCTAAACTGAATGACACAGGATTTGTAAAACCAAGCATCATCAAAAAATAAAACTTATTTTTATTATGTTGTTAATTATTCTACTGTTTCTTCATATGTATTATGTTGAAAGGTGATAGAGAGAGAATAATGTCTCTATTGCAACTATCAACCTTTTACAAGTTCATTCATTGTTTTTTGTTTTTACTCAGCTTCCAAAATGAAGAGTGAATACGAGCGTCAGTTCTCTCCAGTGGACCCAGAACTTTGTGAAATTATCTATGAGGCCAACAAACACTTTCGTACCCTCCGCCGCAAGCATGAATATGAACACACACCTTTGGGTATTAATAACTATAAAAATAATATGCAGGATGGCGAAGAATCCGGCCAGCAGCTACCCTTCTTAAAAAAACTGATGCGTCGCTCCAACTCCACAGAAAGGCTCACATATACCGGTTATTATCATACCAAGAAGCATCCTCGAAGATCAAAGTCTGCTGATAGGTCATTGTTGTACCAGAAATATGACAGAAAAGGTAACAACTTTGTACAGACATTGTTACACTTGTGCTGTGTGTGAGTTGCATTTGTGTGCATATAAGTGTGTATTTACATGTGTATATGTGCAATTATGAGTATGCATATGTATGTATGATTGTGTTTAACTACACACATGCACACATACACACACATACACACAATGTATGGGAATTTATGTGTATGTGTGTATCTATGTGAGTGTGTGTATATGATTATGTGTATTTGTGTGTGTGTGTGTGTTGCCATGTGTTTGAGCTTGTATGCATTTATGGTGTTTGTCTATGTGTGTATGTATGGATGGTTGGACGGATGCATGCATCACTATTAATTTCAAATTTTGGCGCAAGGCCAGCAATTTCGTGGTACGGGGTTAGTCAATTACATTGACCCTAATACACAACTGGTACTCATTTCATCAACCCTGAAAAGATGAAAGGCCAAGTTAACCACAGCAGCCTTTGAACTCAGAATGTAAAATCAGAAGAAATGCCACTATGCATTTTTTCTGGTGCAGTAATAATTCTGCCAGCCTGCTGCCTATGCCTTAATATTGATATGTGCCTTTCATCTTTTTGGGGATGGGGTCAATAAAATAAGTATCAGTAGAGCACTGGGATCAAAATAATCAACTTACTCCCTCCTGCAAAATGGCAGGCCTTGTACAAAGTTTGAAACTAGTATTGATATACACTCATACAATCACTGACATGGAATATTGAATTTAATCATCCCTTCTTTTTGAATAAGATTCTGTTGGTAACTTTAACACACAGTGTGTGTCATAAGTGGATTGGATTCTGTTCGTGAATGTGTATGTTGAGTCAGTGAAGTCATGGACAAATAGGTAAGAAATTTGCTTTTGAATCTTGAAGCTGCAGGTGTAATCTTACCTTAAGTAAGCATCTTCTACTGTAGCTTTAGATCATCTCAGACCTCTTTAGTGTGACTAGATGAGCAGAAAATGTATAGAAAAGCCTGTTGAGTACTGTAGCTAAAAAAGCAAAGGGTTAACTCTATTACACAATGGCGCATGGCCTGGTGATAAGAAGATTGGACTCAAGATTGTATGTTTGTAATTCCAATTCCCACATTGGGTAGTACATTGTCTTCTTGTGCATGAATCTTCATTTTGCATTGTTTCAGTTTACATGGTCTGATCAATTACTATCCAAACTGTCACCATAGTAAAAAAGCTAAAGCACGCAGTGTGAAGCTACTTGGCACAGATTGACCTAGCTCACTTCCACTGTTTACAGCAGTGCTTGGAAGGAAGGTGTGTAGCATGTGATTGTTGCATTGACCATGACAGAGAAAGTTGAGCAGAGAATCTGCATTAGATTTTGCCAAAAGCTTGGCAATACCTGCTCAGAGGCCTAAGCAAAGTTTTCAAAAAGTTTTCATCGTTCTCAACACAATCAAGGAGCTCTTGTGCAACTGAAACCCGACTGTCTTTTTGGTCAGCTGAAAGCAGTTTTGGCACAAACTTGGCAGACACACATCTCATACCCAAATCTTCAGTGATAAGGGTCTGAACTGAACCATAATTAATCTGCACATCCTCTGATAACTCATGGATGGCGATTCAATCGTTTCCCCTCACAGTTGCATGCACATCTGCAATATTTTTCTCAGTTCTGCTGTTTATTTTTGTGTTCCTGTCTGTGGAAGAGTGTAGGCTCGAAACATTAAAGACTTTTTCACTTCCCATGTGTTAAACTAATACATCTGTTTGTTGTCTACACCACCTGTCTTTGTCTTTTGTTTTTTTTTTTGTGAATTCTCCCTATATATATATGTATATATATATGTAGTTGAAATTTATAGAAAAGCATAAGATGAAGACAGGTGTATGAACAACAAGCAAGTGTATTAGTTTGATGCTCGGGAAAAATGAAAAAGTCTTTTACGTTTTGATCCTATGCTCTTCAACAGAAAGGAATATGAGAAAATAAGCAGAGAGAGAATGAAAAAAACTTGTTGAGTTCAGTGGACCAACATGGCAAATACACACACACACACACACACACACACACACACACACACACACACACACTACAGTCTTTTTCCAGAACTTTGGTTGGCCTGGGGCTATAGTAGAGACATTTGCCCTAGGACCAAGCAGTGGGACTGAAGCTGAAACTAGGTGGTTGGGAAGCAAACTTATCAACTACACAGCCACACCTGCACATGTTTGTATGTGTGTGTACTGTATTGTATCACAATGACTGTTTGGAGTCCCAAACGAAATGCATCAAAGACCAGCTGAAGACCAGCTTGAAGAAGACCAACAGTAACATTTCAGGAGTGGAAGACATCATTACTCATCATGCACTTTAAGATCTCAGTATTGGACAGGAATTGACAATAGGCGGGAGGAGCAAGGTAAGAAACACGTACTCTGAGTTAAGCCTAACCTCTCCAGCCAAACATGTATTGTCCTTAAAGGGTCCAGAAATGAAGAAGATAGATAGTCATTATTCATGTCATTGAACTGCTAGCTGCAAGCAAGAATTGTGTTGTGCTCATACTGGACTCTGTGTGTGTGTGTGTGTGTGTTGAATGTGATGCTGGAGTGAGAATGGTTGTGATGCAGATCAAACAAATGATAATTAAATTGTTTATATATACTTACTTGTTAGACTTTTAATTCTGTTTTTTTAACCAAAGCTAATGTCGATGTTTATTGTATTCAGCCGCAGAAGAACCAAAGCTTACTCGCACGTCTGTAAAAACTGAAAACCAAGAAAAGACAAATTCAAGCAAACCGAAGATACGAATTAAACTTCCACCATTTGTGGCATATGGAAGTGGTTGCTCTGGTCGAGAAATGGGAGATTTGAAGACGCATAACGTAAATGCATCAAGCCAGGTAAGCTGTTTTTGAAGTTGTTATTGTTGCTGTTGTTGTTGCTAATTAGTTCCAGTTCAGGTGTGATGTATCTGAGCAATGATTAAAAACATTCCACTCTTGACTATCCAGCCTTTTATTTTAAATACAATATATCTAAGACTAGCACTATAACCCGGCTTTGCATGGGATGAAGTTAAGATTACCTGAGTAATACCATCAATTGAGACAAATTCGGTACCCGGACGTAAGTTTTGTAAGGGGAATAGAGAGGGCTATCTTCTCCCACAGAGACGTGAGAGTCAGATCTATCCTTT
>NC_068991.1:21849540-21857040 GCF_001194135.2 Octopus bimaculoides
AACGGAGAATATCGTTTATATTGTGTATCACTCACTAAAAAGACGAAATTTTAAAAATCTGTTGTCTTTCTCTCTCTCTCTCTGTCTCTCTTTACACTGTCGCTAGAAGGGGACTTAACTCATGCTTTGACTTGAAAATTGTTAGAAGTTATGGTTTAAAATTATTTTTGATGCAAAAATTCACCTGTTAGGAAGGAATAAATAAATGGCTGATTCCGGGCATTTTCGACCATGGTGCGACTCCCAAATTGCTATCTGGTAAGGTGTGGATTTCTATAGATGCAACACACACACACACACACACACACACACACAAACTCAGCTTTACAATATGTACTGATTACACAATCTAATGGACCAATTTTTTTTATGATGGCAGTATGTGAAAAGCCACCACAAGGCCCAGTTCATGTTGTGGTATGGAAGCTTGTGTACTTCAATGATCTTGAACAATATGCCAGTAGAGCACAAACTCCTGACAGGACATCCAATGCTGCTGGACAGGTCAACAAATAGAGGCCAGACAAATATGGACTACCTCATCCCAGAGGTAAAAATAGATTTGCATAGGGCCAACGTCCTTACCTAGAAACAAATCAGAAATATTGATGACAATTTAAAACCAACAAGACCTGGGAGAGGAAGGTCTTCTCTCAGGGAAGCCTATGATCTGGAAACTACAAAGCAGGTGGGAGAGAAGATGCCCTAAAAATAGTTGGAGGTGGGATACTGAGATAGAGTGAATAAGCAGGGATCTAATTGGAGAGAAGCAGAAAAGACATCCCAGTGTCATTCCCTATAATCTATGTTTCATAGGAAGTAAGAACTTAGTAGTAAGTAATATGCAAAAAGAGGGAGATTTATTACATTACACAATCCTCTGGACCATCTTTTTGTATGATGGTAGTGTGTGAAAGGAGGAAGACTTGGGCTGTTATTTCAAGCATGTTGAGTAACTACATAGAAAGTCTCATATTGAGACTGTGTTACTGTTAAAATCATTATTACTATTGTAGTTGTTATTTTATCCACAGATTTGAGCGAGATCGTTGCCAGTGCCCCTGGACTGGCTCTTGTGCGGGTGGCACATAAAATACACCATTTTGAGCGTGGCCGTTGCCAGTACCGCCTGACTGGCCTTCGTGCCGGTGACACATAAAAGCACCCACTACACTCTCTGAGTGGTTGGCGTTGGGAAGGGCATCCAGCTGTAGAAACTCTGCCAAATCAGATTGGAGCCTGGTGTAGCCATCTGGTTCACCAGTCCTCAATCAAATCGTTCAACCCATGCTAGCGTGGAAGGCGGACGTTAAACGATGATGATGATGATGATGATTAGTTCTAGTTGAGCAGACCTATACCTATACACATTTCCAACTATGGCCATCCGAAAACCACATGACTGGAAATCAGACTTTTTAACCACACATCTATCCCCATTCCTATTTACATCTTCGTCATTTAAAGTCCACTTTTTCTTACTCACTTGGATCAGACAAATTTTGTTGAGGTAAATTTTCTATGGCTGGATGCCCTTCTTGTTGCCAACTATCCTCTGTTTCCAAGTAAGCTAATACTCCCTGTAACCAGACAGGTTTCCATGGAAGACTAGAAATGAAGGACACTGCTTTTATGATGATGACATTTGTTTTAAACTATCACATGAAGTCATCAAGGCAAGGTGACAGTTAACACACATACACATGCACATGCATGTGCGCACACATAAGCACACACATACACACACATGCACACACACACACACACACACACACACACATATACACATGCATATTTATTTCCAAATAAGCTAATACTCCCTGTAACCAGACAGGTTTCCATGGAAGACTAGAAATGAAGGACTTTTATGATGATGACATTTATTTAAAACTATCACATGAAGTCAAGGCAAGGTGACAGTTAACACACATACACATACACAGTCATGTGCATACACACACACACGTGTGCACACATATGCACACACATGCACACACACACACACATACACAGACACACACACACACATGCATATTTATTTATGCTATGTAGGTTTTCTTTTTTTTTACTGAAATAACTGCCCATGGTTCTACAAAACAAACTTCCTATTTTAAAGTGATCTAAGCTAAAACCATCTTTCAAACTGCCAGGTTAATTTATGTTCCACACACCAGCTTAATAATGACTAAGTTATTTTTCTAAATTCTTCATTATTTTCAAAATAAACTGTAACAAAGTCAGTGTGTTTCAATGGAAATATGGTAACAAAAGATTTAAGCAGTATTTCTTTTTATTATATATATTGTTTTCTCTCTCTCTTCTTTTCTCAGCCACACAAGAATGTTGTTCAACCAGGTCTTTTTAATGGTGTAATAAGAGCAGATAGATTGAAGCCAACAGAAACAACTAACCGAACCAGATCACCATCCCCATTAACCGATATGGAAAGGAGCCACCATTCAGACACTGGTACATGGCTTTCAAAAGAAACAGCTCCTGATTGGAAAACAGAATATAGCAGTAACTTTTGTTCTTAGGGTCCATTGAAAATCTCTGTCCATTTTAATATCTTCACTCTCTGTATATTAGGAGTCAGCTGTGTTTTTTTTTCGTTTTCTTTCTCATCTCTTCTATATTGAATGGTTTTTCTTTATATTTGGGTTTCTTGTATTTGTTTTTTTTTTTTCAATCAATTTTCTTTTCTTTGCTCCCCAATTTTTAAAAAGTTTTATTGAGACTATCTTACAAAAACTTTGGTTGTTCCACATGTCAATTGTCAATCCAAATTCACAACCATCCATATTCACATTCACTGATTCAAAAAAATTTTTATTTTTATTTTTATTTTTTGCTTTCAAAAGAGTAAACAAAACAACACAAATTCTATTATAAATGATAGAATTTTATTCCTTCATTTTTAGTCGAATATACATTTTCTGCATTTTATGTTATTTATTTGAAACCTTTTTTTTTATTAGATTCTCAACTCTCATCAAAATGATGTTTCGTACAAAATAAACTCTTTTATCACAGAAAAGAGCTAAACAAAAAGAAGATAAAAATAACAAAACAAAATAAAACAAAGAGTGTCTGTTGTAAGTAAAATTACCACTTTGGTGGTGCAATACATTGTTTTTTTTTTATTATCTGTGGCTCAGTGGCACATCAAATTGTGAGCGCAGCAGTCTCTAGTGTGACAGGCGGAGCATTTGTGAACCCAAGTAAAATATGCTGAAGTCAAGAGGCGACTGTTTGGATATCTGCTGATAGCTGAGTTACTGGTTCTTTCCTTTGATGTTTTTTTCTCTAACACAAGACATCAAATGTCTTATACTCTCATATAGATGTAGATGAAATGAATAAAGATATTGTGGTATCATGATGAAAGGAACATGCTACAAAGAATTATCCAAACACTTTAGGATGTCTGTAGTTATTTGGAAAGGTGCCATGCTCAGTCAAACTTCTCTTCCCATCCTGAATCAGTATTTTATCAGTTCTATACATTTCAGTTGAACAGTTTTTGATGACTGAAGTGAAATTCATGACTTGATCATTAGCAGAGGTTCAAGGTCTATGGCTATCACCTTGCATTAAAACTGTTAATGTTACAAAAGAATGGAGACTCATTTAAATAAAAGCTAATTTTGTCGCTTTCTTTCCAGTTAATAATCATAATAGTGATAAGGATAATAATAATAATGAGCATAATGATAATGACAATAACGTAGATAATAATGATAGTAATGATTATAATTATGATAACGAATCCTTCCTAATTTTGGCTCAAAGCCAGCAATTTTGTGGGTAAGGGGTTAGGCAATAACATCAACCTTGGTATTGGAGCTTGACTAAATCAATCCCAAAAGGATAGATAATAATAATAATAATATGTCTAAAGGAGTCTAAGAAGTTTGAGAATGAGGAAGCCAGTGTTTCATAGTGTTAAGTGGCTGACCAATACATCACACCCCTGTTTCTAATTCAGAGGATATCAATCTAATGTAGATAATATTTTCAGAAGACTTCATATGTTTTCTGTAAAAGATAAGTAAAATATAATGATGATGATGAATTCATTGAGGATAGTGCTCAGGTGCTCTACAACTCATCAGGAAGGGTTAAAAGAGGAGACAGATAGTGAATTTATTAATCAAATAAAGAAACACCACAAAGGTTAGAAATGCATTCACAGTACACAGAATAAAACACAAAGAGATAGAAAAGTGAGCACATATAGAATCAAACATTTTGCTACAAAGCATTATGAAATGCCGTAAGCAGATATGAACTGATAGCCTGCCAGTTGGTAGTTTAATATCTAATTCACTTAGCTGTTTTCTTTTATGCAAAATTATTTTTTTTTTAAATTTAAAAAAAACAACTCAAATTGTATGTTTGTTTCTGGATAAAATGTATTGTTTCGCATGTTTAGCAAGACCTCAAGAGACCATTTCATTAAATATTCTTCCGTCCTAGCATTTTCTCTAACACCATCATTCTAACAATATTTTCTGCCGTCCTACCTTAAACAAGTGTTGCTTTGGAGATGTTCCTTGTTGCTTATCCAAGTTTGTTTTTGTTGGGTTTTTTTTTTTTTTTAGGGGCTAAAAAACGCTGAGAAACCTTATGGTCCTTTTGTTGTTAAAACTCACCATATTCAAATAATTAGCTCTCCATCTCTTACAAGCAATAAATAGATTGGATTAGTAAAAAAAAAAATTACCTCTTTAGACTGTAATGTTTTTTGATCATTGGTGATATTTACGATCACAACCTTAGATTACTATTTATGTTATAACACAGTCTTTAGACAGTAACACTAAGGGATTTATCAGCGTATAAATAGCATTGGCTTAACAGAGGCACAGACAGTGTGAGAATCATCCAGAGGAGAAAGATAAAGTCTAATAGAGACTGTAAGACTTATCTATAGTAGAAGCACTGAGATTCTAATAACTGGGGGATTTTCTGCACTAGAAGGAGCTATGTAATGCAAGTTAGTAGCTGTACCAGGATATATAGTCTTATAGACAAATCCATTATAAGCAAATTCAGTCAGTCATAATACAAAGCCTGTTCTATAAGAGTCATCCACATGTACGTATGTATGTATGTATGTGTATGAGTATTATGTACACATACACACACATAAGGCTGGCACTCCGTCGCTTACGACGACGAGGGTTCCAGTTGATCCGATCAACGGAACAGCCTGCTCGTGAAATTAACGTGCAAGTGGTTGAGCAATCCACAGACACGTGTACCCTTAACGTAGTTCTCGGGGATATTCAGCGTGACACAGAACACACACACATATATACATGTGTGTGTGTGTGTGTTTATATATATTTATCAACATGGAAAACTTGAAAACAGGACAGAAAATTTGCTAAACTCAACAAAATCTGTAGTTCCTTGTGGTACTTGTACTTATTTACAGTTAAGTTCACTTGGCATTGAGAGTTAAGAGATATTGTCAAGGACACTATACAGGTAGACCTTTAAACAATAAGCCATGCAGATATGAGCAACCTGCCTGTTGTAGATGAAATTTTTACCCACATTTCATAGTTGAAATCACTTACTGGTAGTTTGTAAAATCCCACATGAAAATAAATGGATTTTGCCATAAGACCAAAAGCAGTATTACAAGTTGCATACTTATGGATTTATAAAAGTAAAGATTCATTAGTATTCTTAGCATAGATGAGCCACCACAGTATTTTATGTACTGGCAAATTGTCCCTGGTACAAAAACGGTATTCTACCTTTACAATGTTGAATTAAAGTTATTTGAGAGCAAGTTTAAAAATATCAACAGAATACTTACAAATGGGGTGACATACTACTGAGTGTAGAGACAATTATATTGTAAATTTCAAGTTTACTAGGATTTTACAATTGAGCAAATATCAATTATCTATTTCCAAGTGAAGATTGCTCATGTTTTGAATTCTTCAGTGGATTTTATAATTCTAAGGTGTCTCAGTCAATGACTTCCGCAGCCAATCACAACTAAATCTTTTAAGATTTTATTCAGTTTCTCAATAGAAAAAAAGTGTCCTAATTTTTACCTTCCATTCTATTTAAACATGTGTTTCGATATTTCTTTTTCTTCTTTCGTGGCAAGAGATTATTTAGAATTAACTATAGCTTATTGTATGTCTGTCAACAGACATGATGACACAAACAGCAAATGTTTAGTATAAAAAATTCTCTCTGTTTATGTATATATGAATATGGCTGTATGTGTGTATGTGCATATATTTGTGTCTGTGTGCATGTATGTATGTATGCATGTACACACAGATATATATATGCATGTACGTACACAAACACACCCACAAACACATATATAATATGTGTTTGTATTTAGATTCTTATAAATGTATATATAATGATGAATATACATGTGGATGAGCGTATGTATATAATATATATGTAAATATATAGTGCACATTAAATCACTGATGAATGTGTGTTACAATTTCACACATCTTTAACTCTTAACCTAATAAACCTTTGTCACATTCTGCAGTTGATTTCATTACCTTATCTGACCTCCAACCTCTATTAACCAACTGGTATCAGAAGGTGTCGTCTACCATCAAGACTTTAGCCTTCCTTGCACCCCACTATGTGGAAGCTGACCTCTCCAATATGGACATCAGCTGACCATTTAGCATAGGAAGCTGATGTCTCTATTGAAATGGGCTTCGCCCTTTTTTTTGGGTTGGACAGTTGCTTGTAAGGTAGACTCTGCTTTGTATGGTTTGCCTTACAAATAACTACGGACAGGAGTCAAGCCATTGTCGGACAAGAGACAAGCGAGTGTTGTTAATAATCTGGAAGAAATTGAGAGGGATAAATCAGAGGAAGGTGAACAAGAATATCTTAATGGCTTACCTTCACCTCTCTGGCTTTGTCATTTTATCTGTCTATTTGTCTGTCTCAATGTTTGTCAGTAATCCTGCTAATCTTCTATGATACTTGGTGCTTCCCTTTTTAAACTCTCAAAATCTTAACCCTCTTAAACCCTCTTTTCTCCTCTCTTTCTTTTTTTTTTTCACAGAACTCAACAAAAAAAGGTATGGTTTACCTTTTTTTTGAGGGGTTAATGGTGTTGTGGAACCCTGCCATTCATCTCTACTGAAGTAGTCCATGGTATAGTTGCACTTTATTTGATCAAAACACCTTGCAACTGTGACCAGATGTCAATTGAACAGCAATAATTGATCAGTAGTTACTAGCCATGACCCAACTGACATTTCGCATTGTGAGGAAATGTTGGACTATACTTTCAGAGTGAGAAGATGTGATTTATATGTTAATGATGATAGAGAGTTAGTTAAGGAGAATTATCTACTACATCAAGTAAGACCAAGTAACAGCATAAAGGGCTGTGTCATCTCACTTGTGTCATAACCCAGTTTGAAGGTGGCGGGGTTAGTTAAATTGATGGTCTTTATTGACCGACAATGAGCTTTTTTATTCTGC
>NC_068991.1:21859269-21869959 GCF_001194135.2 Octopus bimaculoides
TATATATATATATATATATATATATATATATATATATATATATATATATATATATATATATATATATACATTGTATTTATGTGTATGTATGCATGTATATATGCGAATATGTATATATGCGTATTTATGTGTTTATATATGTATGTGTGTGTTTTAATATTTGCTATGTTCAGTTATAATAAAAACAATTCTACATTAATTTCATGGGTTACTCTATGCTTTTGTAAAGTGCATATTTATTGTTGTTGAACAAGATTATCGACAGGGACTTGGAAGTTTCTGCCAGCTAAACCACACACACACACACACACATTATATGCACATGTGAAAGGGTTCGTTTCGTTTTAGAGGTGTATTGAGACATCCAAAGTTACGTGTTGTGTGTACCTGTCTATAGCTATACAGGTGGGTAGAAAGGTACGTGTTGTTGATGTCACTCACATTAATCAATAGTGTGTCAAAGATTCTCATGAAACACTGATAGAAGTAAAAGAAATTTCCATATATTGATCTCAATTCTTTACAGCTGTCACTTCACAGACACACATGTACGCAAAATGCATTTGAAAACGATTTCGCTCAACAGTTCTAAGGGAGATAACTTTTGTTAACACTCTGCACTTAATCCACTCTAGAGTTACGACTCTTCAATAAACACAAGTTAGTTTGTGTGTGAGTTTGTGCACACATACGTGTGTATGTAGGAGGCGAGAAATTATAGCTATTCACTAATACTCTATTCCAAGTTTAAAAGATTTTAATACATAGCATATATTACAGAAAAATAACTAACAAAGATGAACAAAACAAAGTATTCCTGCTTTTAATGTTAAAAAAGTTTGCGTATGGAACAGCTATTTATATGTATAGTTGTTTTATTATATATATGTATTGCAGGTGCCTGTCAGTAAATACTTACTCAGGGTAGACAATAGGTACCAATAAAGTAAATTGTCAACAAAAACCCCTGTATGTAAACACCCATGAACAGTATAATATCGTTTATTCGCTTTATGTTCGTTATTCCATGCTAGCATGGGTTAGAAAAACATTATTGAGGCTTTGTTTTACTCCTGGAAGCCCCTCTTCTTGCTAATCCTTATCTGTTTCTCAAATAAGGGATCTTGTATTTCAGACGCCTTCGAAAACACGAAGCAAGCAACTTGCTGAAAGGAGAAGTGATGTTAAAAGAGTTAAGTTTCATTCTTGCAAATGTCAGCTGGGGTGGGGGTTTATCATAATTTTCGCTCACCATACAAACTGGAACAGCAGGGGAATAGTTTTCATACATCTTAATGAGTCCAGAAATGAATGCTATTTTAACTCTAAGAATTAATAGAAACACATCATGGTATATATGATTATTGCATAAGTTTTGAAGCTCAAGAAAAGACAAGCTAAAAAGTTATATATCACATAGTACCTGGGGTGGATTCAAATGATAACAGAAGTTTGATTTTTGGTTAGCAAAGAAATCTCTAATCTTGGCCTAATTTTCATTATTAACGTTTCTGTTCACATGTATAATGATGATGATGTTGGTAGTGGTGGTGGTGGTGGTGGTTTGTTATTATGTTATGTAACAATTTGTCTGTTGGCGACTGAAAGTATTAGACAGCTGGTTTGAAATTAAAATTTTGGTAATTAGTGGCTTCCATAGAGGTAAATTAAAATTAATTATTTCATTTAATTATTTTCAAAATAATTTTTTTAAAGCATTTTTTTGTATTTCTCTTTCTAAATTTTGTTTTACTGTTAATGACCTGATGATAACACTTTACCTCCAAACTCTTGGATTATTTTGTATCTTATATTTAATAAGGGGAATCTTTCCCAAAATATAACAGAAGCACTAAAACACCTATGTAGTGTGATACAATGTGTTGTCTTTGTTGGTATTTATTGACATCACCTTACATATTTTGCCTAAATTCTCACTTGCATTGCTTAAATGTCTCAAAAATATATATTTCAAATAAAACAACAATATTATTTTTTTGTATTACTTTTGCTATGATTTCTTTTTAAGGATTGGCAGAATAAGTAGTGCAACAAACACAACGCTTTGCATATTTAGTTATGTCCTGTTCTGAGTTCAAATCATGTGTGAGTTAAATTCACTTACCACTCTTCCAGAGATCAATATAAGTAGCCAAAATATACAGGAAATTCATTTAATTGATGGTACCCACCCTCAAAATTTATGGTTATGTTTCAATATTAGAATTCAATATCTTGGTCATAGATCTAAAAATTTTAATAAATATAGCTATTTTATATATTAATTTGCAAAATATTTTTACTTTTCAATACAATTTTGTTTTTAATAATTATATTCAATTTTAACAATATTTCCTGATATGGAAATAATGAGCATTAATATTTTATATAGAGTAGCAGTTAATTTTTGATAAGATGTATCTATTAACTGCATGATCTCTATCCCTAGTTGTAGCATGAATATTTCGCTTCATTTTGGTTTTTTAGTTATTCTTCCTCTCAGACTCCAACCATGCGAGAGCATTTATATCAATATTAATTTTAAAAAGAAAAAAACTGAAAAGCAAAAAAAAAAAAAAAAGAAAAAAGAAAAAAAATATAGCGTTAACATCAAAGCTTCCCTTCTGTGCCAAGTAATGGTAAGATATAGAACATATATGTGTTTTGTAGAAATTTTAATGCACCATTTTGAACCACTTTTCATTTCTAGTTTAGAAAATAGAATATCTCTATTATGGAAAGAAGAGATTTTGTGTAGCATTTCACACAGAGACACACATATCTGTAAACATATAAATACACTCACTCACATATGTATGTGTGTGTAATATGTGCATGTATATGTATGCATATACATGCATATGCACACATTTGTATATGCACATACACACATACAGACATATGTATACATCTATGTAAACACACATACATATGAACATATACCTGCACATTATACACATATATAAGCAATATTTGAAGGTCAAAAGAGTGGGGATAGCTGAGTCAACTAAGACACTAAGACAGCTTCACCATGTTTACTTTCATTTCTACGATGTTCGTTAAATAATTACAAATAATTAGGAACGAATTAATTGCCAAGATTTTCTACTTTAAAGTGTTAGTTGACATTATAAGCCTCAATCTGAGACAGGAAAGAGAAACAGACTCCACTCCCCACCCCAGCTCAGCCTAGATTGAATAGATCTATGAGAAAGATGTCCCAGCCATGACTATCCCACATTATATGTCAATATTGTCCAATGTATCCATTATTTTAAGGTAGGATATATTTAAAGAGGGTGTTTGGCTGCTATTTCTAGAGTCTTCCTTGTTGACTTGAACAACTAATACTATAACAGGAATACACCATTCAAATATAGAATGAAATTTCTTAGAAAATTGCCCTTGTACTGAAGACAGAGGTCAGTATTTAAATGTTAATTGAGAAAAGCCATTTCAGTTATGTTTCAGTAAATTTACATATTTATTTATTTGTGTTCTGTCAATAAAAATATTCGTTATGTAAATTTTTGATTGAAATAGTGTCTTCCGTGTGCTCCAGAATGGGAGGGGGGGGGTTAATGTTTTGTGTGTAAATCTTAAAATCCTTGCTTTACTTTCTGTGAGATTTTGTTTCTGATAACAGTCCTTATTAAAATCTTGCTCAATAGTGTAGAATAAATCCTGTTTATTGATATTTTTTATTATTATTATTATTATTATGAAACTTATTTCTTGTATCAATTAAAATATTGATTTTAAAAAAATCAAAAAGCAAAAGTATTTAAACCCTATGGTTGTGCAAATGATTTTTTTTTTTTTCATTTTTATTTATTGATTGTATTTATTTATTTGTTAAATTATAGGAAGGGAATGTGTGGTTTGAGAAAATAAATGGCATCTTACATTGATACTGTTGTTGTTCTTGATCATCATTTTTAAGTTTGCTTCTGTACTGTCATAAGCTTGGAAATTTTGCCTATTGAAATATTCTTTTACAATCAGATGCTTTTCCTGTCACCAAGTGTTGCTTGTTATTTATTTTATTGTCTTCATTAGTCATTGAGCTACAGGACAAATTGTTTATAGGAGACCTAACATCACTATTTTCCCCCCCTCAGACTGTGTCAAGCAAAGATACATGGAATGTGAACCTTTATATACACACTTGCACCTATCTGCCTCCTCAAATCCTAACTGAACTCAATGCTAACTTTTACCCTGTTGACAGCATCTCTGTATATGGTTCTTAAGGATTACTACAATAAGTAGAGCAACTAACAAAATGCTTTGCATATTCGGTTACATCAAATCAGGTGTGAACTGACTACACTTTCCATTCTTCCAGAGATCAATACATAGCAGAAATTAGTCTGTCTAGTTTTTGTTTTTTGTCTTTTTTTTTTAACAATCACCATGGTAACCTACCCAATGTTTTTCCTAGAGCCAAAAATGTTTGATACAATTGTTTGTTCTTTGTTTAGAATTTTTCCTGTGGTTATTTCACAAGCTAGAATACATCAGTGGTTGCCCCATCTTAGCAGAAACCTAAACTGCATTTCATCTGAGTTAATTTTATTCCTAAATAGCTGTGCTATAACTGTTATTTCCATATAATTTTAGTTCATCAGCTTAATGTCTCTATAGTTCTTTCTTTCTAGTGCATTTTCTTTTTCCTTGTAGCATTTGTTGATGACAATACTGCTATTACAATCGTTCAAAGTTATTTCTTCAGCTTCAGGATTGACTATGTGAATGACCAACTCATCATGCTTAGCTGGATCTTTTCAGCATCTCTGCAACTATACCTGACATTCCAGCTGCCTTCATTACCTTCCGTGTGTTAGGCCTTTTGTTACTGTATTTCTACTGAAATACACTGTATGTTTGAATTTATTTTGAAAATAAGGAAGAACTCATCAAACTAACATTCATTATAATGCTGATGTTTGGATCATAAATTAGCATGAAATTTTGATGAATAATTTTTATCAAACAGGAAATTTGTATCATCGAATGCAGAGTCAATCCCAGGCAGGTTGGTATCAAAAGGGTTAATGACATTTCAACCATTTAGTGATTTCAGTAGTATCACTGATTTAAATGATGTGCATTCATAACACACATGAATCATTGTCAGAACGTAAAGGATAAAGACCCCCTTCGGTCATGAATGCCCATGGGATTGCACCAAGAAAGTTTTCCTCCAAGGCACCAGTCCAGGCAAGACTAGTAGTTGCCTATGCATACCAGCCTCCCCTCTCCATGCCACCGATGTTAACCAAGGGAAAGGCAAAGGCTGATCCAGCTTGGTACCAGTGATGCCACAACTCATTTGAACTGGAGCAACATGACAAAGTGTCTTGCTCAAGAACACAATACACAGCCCAGTCCAGGAATCAAACTTACTACCTCATGATTGCGAACCCAAAGCTCTAACCACTGAGCCATGCACCTTCACAATGTACTGAGAATGAACAAATACATTATTATTTAGATTCTCACTTTTCTATATGTACTTCATGCATTTTTACCAGTTTGATAGACAACAGCACACCCCAGCAAATAATGCGTTTACTGATTTCTATAAACAAGAGTTAGTATTCTTGTTAGATTCATTGATAGTTTTGAGTGAGGAAGCACGCAATAAGGCTGGAACACTACAATGTGACAAAGTTCCCTTACATCAATGAACTGCATGTGTTATGAATGCAAAGCATCTAAAGAGAGGGGGTCTTCTCTGATGATGAAAAACAACAGTAATCAGAAATTTCCGTTCAAATCTGAAGTATAGAGAATGAATAGGTACATTATTGTTTGGATTCTCTCTGTTCTGCTTGCAGCTCATAAATTATAAATAACATTTATTTTTTTCAAGTCATTTTAAGTCAAGAAAATATATAAAATATTTATTCAATATTTTCATTTGGTTTTATAAAACTTTTTGAAAACAAAAAGCAACTTTAAAAAAAAAAAATAAACAAAGAGAAAAAACAAACATAAATATGGCATTTTCCAAGCACTGGAAATATATATATTAAAAAAAAAGCAATTTTAAAATTTGCTTAAAAAATATTACTTCACACACAATTCAAATAGTACTAATAAAATTTTTAATATAACAGTGAAACATTTTCATGGCAATGAAATGACCAACAAGGAAAATCAAACCAGAGCTGAAAATTGTGCCATTTTATATTGTTTTATACATAATCATTATTCATTATGTGTTTTTGTTTTTCTATTTGTTTTTGGTATTTTCTTTAAAATTTTAACAATTTCTTGCGTCTGAAATGTTTTTTTTTTTTTTTTTTTTTTTTTTTTTCCTCTGGTAAATTTGTGGCCTCAGTAATGTGTCATACAGAATTTCCATACACACGTTCCTATACTATCACACACACTCAGAATATACATTATATATTCACGCAAATAAAGAAAAAAAAAAATCACAAATACAATTTCAGTCAAAAACAGACAAACATAGATAAAAATTCAAAAAAGTACATGTAAACATTTACAGGCAAATATAAATACAGGGGCAGACAGAGACAAACAGTCACACAAACACAGGAACAAACACCTTATACACACAACACAAATAAACGGAAATATACAAACAGGAAAATAAAAGCAAACAAAATAGATTGAATGTGTGTAAGCTTAGACACCAAAGTTAAAATGTTCGCTTTGTAACTATGGTTCTAGCTTTAAAATTACTGTGTGGCAGCACATTGGTAAGCTTACCCTGTAGTTGCAGGTCAACCAATGTCAGTGGAATTTGGTAGTCAGAAACTATATAGAAGTCCATCATACGTGTGTGTGTGTGTGTGTGTGATTATCATCATTTAGCGTCCATTTTCCATGCTGGCATGGCTTACATGGTTTGACTGGAACTGGTAAGCCAGAGAGCTGCACCAGATTCCAGTCTGTTTTGACTTGGTTTCTACAGCTGGATGCTCTTCTTAATGCTATTCACTCCATAGAGTGTACTGGTTGCCTGTTATATGTCACTGGCACAGGTGCCTCACATGTGCCACCAGCACAGCCCACAACTATGATTTTACTAAGCTCGACATATCTTCTCAAGCACAGCAAACTGCAAAAAGTGTCTCAGTCACTTACATATATATAGATAGATAGATAGATAGATAGATAGATAACATTTAATATCCATTTTTCTGGGCAAGCATGGGTCAGACAGAATTTGTTGAAGCAGGTTTTTTTCTAGGGCCAGATGCAACTTATTATCACTAACCCTCACCCCTTTCCAAGTAAGGTAATATTTCCCCAGAGCCAAACATGTTTCCCCACAAAAGACTAAGAATGAACATCACTTCCACGACAGTGATATTTATTTACAACCATTATGTGATGTCAAGATAAGTATACACACACATATATATGCAGGACTGCTGATGTCAACCAAATTCTCTCACAAGAATTTGTTTGGCCAGAGCTACAGTAGAAGACACCTGCTTAAGGTGCACAGAGTGACAGTGGACCCCATAAAAATACACACAGAAATAGACACACATACACACACATATATAAATATATACATACACGGAAACGAATAATTTAACCTATCATGTTCAGTAAACAGTTCTCTCTTCAATTAAATTTTACAAACAGAATCAACAACAATATTGACTTGTCAGAGGATTTGAACTAATAGACAAAACAATATACACCCTTTGTATAAGCATCTATAATTGTTAATTACAGTTGAATAACAAGTCCCCTATTTAATGAAGTGGAAAAATATGGTGTCTGTCAGTCGAAAAGTCAAAGGTCCGTATTCTCTCACCGGTATTGTTCAGTGTTTGCTACAAAAACACTTCACTTTTGTAAACCCAGTCTCATTAACTGTACAGTGAGGAGACACATTTCACTACTGTAACTCAGTTAGCCCTCACAGGTGTAAATAAATACCATGGATGGATTGATACAGCATACTGCTGGTCAAGTCCACCCATGATATGCTTACAGAGTCCTTAACGTACATATTTGCCAGTTACATACAGATTAAATTAAAGAGACCTGTATATTTTAAACTGATTGGATCTAGTTCTAAATGGGGGCACCAGTTTTCATTTATGTTTTATGTAGTGTTTTTGGTACCGAAAGACTTTCAAACTTCGTATACTTATCTATTTTGTGTTATAGAACAGAAAAAAATTTTTGTATTCGAAGTTATTTCATGTAAAAAAGTGTCTTATTTCTATAATTTCAACCAATCACTGACAAGTATTCAGCTGTTTACAGTTACTCCTTTGGCAGTTTAAGCGGTGTAAAGCGTATTTAATCTCCATTATTTCTGACATTTTGCAGAGAGGCAACACACGTGTGTTCGTTTTCCTTCGTTTTATTTTTAATATAATTTCATTAACATCTGCCTGAACTGTATGTGTACAACATTTGCCCTAACCCTTCCCTCAAAAACCAGGCCTTGTGCCTATAATAGAAAGGTTTATTAGCTACTGCCAATATGCTTCAGCCATTTTTTGACAAGGAAATAATAATTTTATCACCACCAGAATTGTTTGAGAATCGTTTGTTTACGTAGTCAGCACTTAATGTATTCGGCTGAATGGACGTCAGTCATTGGTTGAAATTAGAGAAATACGACAACTTTAACATGAAATAAGTTGCAATATAATAATTTTTCTTAAGAAGACTAAGAGAAAAAGATGTTTTATATGACACATTCTACCAGTGTCCCAAGTTTCAAAGTGTTTCGTTAAGAAAATACTGGCGCCCCCGTTTTGAACTAGATCCAACTGATTTCCATCCACTTTTTCATAATGAACTTATTTCTACATAATTACACACACACACACACACACACACAGACTTATAACTAACAAGGAAAGAGCACATCTATGTCATGTGTGTGTGAGTTTTCTGTTCGTTCTTTTGTCCAGCTTCTGTTTTAACTTTTGAAACTTGTATACATATACATACACAAACACACATGCAGACTTTCATATATACATTTAATCTATGGGATCATGCTGCAGAAAACAACTGTTAAAATAGTATCAATGAAATGAGCAAGCTAAAAAGAAAAAAAAATGAATTAGAAAGGCATTGGAGGGGTGATGCATATCCTGCACGCAGATAAATTTTTTCACAAATTATAGTGTGCTGTTTAATTGATCGGAATTAAGCTTTGTAAGTGTTTGACTAAACTTGCTTATTGGGAAATTTCTAAGTTTGATCTAAAATTTTTTTTGAAGTGTCACCATTATAGGTATTTATACTCCAGTGAAATTAAGAAATCAACTCATAAATAAATGAAACCCTTGAACCCATCACTGTACACACACACACACACACACACACAGTGGCATATCTATGTATGTCTTTATGTAAGTTTGAAGATAAATAAAACTTTCATCACTTCGAACCACTCACCCAATGAGTATTTCTGCCAAAATTTGATGAAAACCTGTTCAGCCATTTTCCAGTTATTTTGCAGACACTGACAAAGACGAGTGAATACAATACCCTGCTTTCACTTATGTACACAGGATAAAAATCTAAAGGAATTTGTGTTAGAACTTTTGTTGCAAACTAATTGTATTAGAATTTTGCAGTAATCAGTAAAGTTAACTCTTTTGATACCAACTTGTCTGAGACTGCCTCTCATTCTATTATAAAAATTTCCTGTCTTAAAGCTTTCCATGAAAATTTCATGTTAATTTATGTTTCAGATACCAGTTTGATAATGACAAAATTACTTTGCTGGCTTCTCTGTTATTTTCAAAATTATTATAAATAAAGGCAGTGTTGTTGGCACTCCGTCGCTTACGACGTCGAGGGTTCCAGTTGATCCGATCAACGGAGCAGCCTGCTCGTGAAATTAACGTGCAAGTGGCTGAGCACTCTACAGACACGTATACCCTTAACGTTGTTCTCGGGGATATTCAGCGTGACACAGTGTGACAAGGCTGACCCTTTGAATTACAGGCACAACAGAAACAGGAAGTAAGAGTGAGAGAAAGTTGTGGTGAAAGAGTACAGCAGGGTTCGCCACCATCCCCTGCTGGAGCATCGTGGAGCTTTAGGTGTTTTCGCTCAATAAACACTCACAACACCCGGTCTGGGAATCGAAACCATGATCCCAAGACCGCGAGTCCACTGCACTAACCACTGGGCCATTGCGCCTCCATTAAAGGCAGTGTAGTCTAACAGAAATATGGTAACAAATAAGTTAAACTCAAAGAACTACTGCCAATGTTTTAATTTCATGGGGTCAGAGGTTATTTCAAGCAATAGCAGCATTGCATAATGGTGGTGTTATTTTTTTCTTTTAATATCCTATGAAACGTTTTCGGTTTATTTTTATAGAAACTATCAGTTTTCCTTTTTCACAGCAATTAATATTTTCTTCCACTAGATAGACTTTGTATATCAGTTGAGGAGTTTCGCTATTTACAGAATTTTTTCTATGAATTATTACACACACATATATGTGCATACAAATATATTCATAAATACATATGTATATGTACACATATACATATATATATATATGTCTACACACACACACACATATATACACACAAACACACACACATATATACACATACATACATACACACACATATATATATACACACATATATATACACATACACAGATACATATAAACACACACACACATGTATATACATATACACACACA
>NC_068991.1:21869969-21870604 GCF_001194135.2 Octopus bimaculoides
ACATGTATATACATATACACACACATATATATACACATATATATACACGCATATACACACACACATATATACACACACATATATACACACACATATGTCTGTCTACACATATACATATCTATACATATAAACATATCTTTATCTACACATATATATACATACATATCTACACACATATATATATATATATATATATATATATATATATGCAGGGGTTGGACAAAATAACAGAAACACCTAGCATCATAGCTTCATAATTTTGAAATATCTATAAAACCATCAAAGGCTTGTTTATTTCTATGTCTTTTGATTTATTATTAGTGTTGCATAATATGTTTTGCTAAAATTGCTGTTTCTTTTCAGATATTATCAGAAAAAGGTAATTAAAATTCATTATGACAGATCTATCAGACTTTCAAAGAGGTCAAATTGTTGGTGCTCGTATGGCAGGTGCTAGCATAATGAAAACAGCCGAAATGTTTGGTGTATCAAGAAGTACTGTCTCAAAAATAATGACAGCCTTTGAGAAAGAGGGAAAAAACCTCCTCATCAAAAAACTCTGGAAGAAGACCAAAACTTTCATATAGGGACCATCGGACTCTTACGCAAATTGTTAGAAAGGATCACAAAAGTAC
>NC_068991.1:21871166-21880011 GCF_001194135.2 Octopus bimaculoides
CAACCCCTGTACATGCAAGCATACATATATGCATACGTACATGCATACATACATGCATACATACATACATGGATACATACATATATGCATACATACATATATACATACATATATACATGCATACATACACACATATGCATACATACATGCATACACACATATATGCATACACACATATGCATACATACATACATACACACATATGCATACATATATATATATATATATATATATATATACACCCCACACACAAATACATATATATACATACACACAAATATATATATATGTACACATATTTATACATATATAGACATACATATATATATACATACATATATATATACATACATATTTATACATATATACATATTTTATGATTTCACTTAGGCATAGTAATACTAATAACCAGTTGTTAGAACTCAATAATGCTCCAGAGTAGTGTCAGGTGATTACAGAGTATAATATTAATGAATGACAAAAGAACAGAGTTACATAATCATCTCCATTAGCTTACACCTGTAAACTAATGAAGGTAATTAGGTAATTCCTATGCTTTTGTCAATCAATTATATATACACACACACACACACACACACAAATATATATATTGTATATGTATTTCAGCCTGATAAGTAGTTAGTGGAGTACCCCTCATTGGATAATTATTATTTCCAAGGATCTGCTGGCTAGGAAACATATGCTCCATTCCTTCAATTTGGATTTTTTTTTTTGCATTCATAGCAACCCAAGTTACTAACTGTGAACTATGAAAAAAACATTTTTCAGCTTATTGAACTTCGATATGGGAAAAGCATACAACCTTCTGCACCAATAAACCATCATTTTCCTGAAAGTTGTTTTTTTTATATCTACCACGGACAGCTTAAAGCTTTAGATCCTAGATCCTTGGATCTTACAATTACATATCATTATATATATATCGAGAGTGACATTGAACAGATGGATATTGGATATCCTAAGAAGTGACAGAAGACTTAAAAAGCCAATGTATTTATAAACTATATACATAATAAAAATATATATTAAAACAAAAAGTACACCCTCTTGATATAAACATTATTATATTATGCTTATCATATTTGATAAGTCTACAGATATAAACATTATCAAGCTTCTCATATTGTAAATTCAAGTAAGGTTAATGTATTGTAATATACAGAAGCAATAAAATGCATATACATGATACTCTGTTTGCAAGCAGTGTTACAAAATGATAAAAAGAACTCAATACATAAAGTAGAGTAGCTAATTTTTTTGTTTTTGCTATTGTTAGTATTTACCAAAACATTATTTTTCATATTTTGCCGATTTGCCATCAGATGACTGCCTCTTTGGCTTGAAATTTGAAATAATAGAACAGTAGGCAAATCTAACAATAATATTATACATGTGTGTGAGTGTTTGTAAGTGTGTATATATATGTATGTATATGCATTTCCCTCTTCTTGCTGTCTTGGTAAAAATACTCCCATTCGTGTCTGGCTTTTTGTGAGTACTGTACATATTGTCCAACAAAGGACACATAATCAGGATTTCTTCGGACAAAGCCAAAGATGAAGATAACACACTTTATCCACGGAGCCTTGAGGAAAATGACCAGAACATTTACACTGGTACTGATTGTATTCATTCTCTATCAGTTGTGTCGACAGACCGTGATAAACAGAGCATGTAGCTGACATCACAATATAATTCTGAAAGGGAAACAGAGAAAGAAAAACAGATGACAACATATGAAACAGTAAACACACATGAACAAAGCTTCTACATCAAGTATAGGCAACATTTTTTTCCCCCAAGGAGTGGTTCACATGAGACATGGTGTATCGTTCGGTGAGCTATTATCTTTTATCTTTTACTTGTTTCAGTCATTAGACTGCAGCCACGTTGGGGCACCATCTTCAAGGGTTTTACTCAAACAAATCGACCCCAAGAATTATTTTTTGGAGCCTAGTATTTATTCTATTGGTCTCTCTTGCCAAACCACTAAGTTACAAGGATGGGAACACATCAACACCAGTTGTCAAGTGTTGGTGTGAGACAAACACAGACACAAAACACACACACACATATATATATATATATATATATATATGTACAATGGACTTCTTTCAG
Organism: Octopus bimaculoides; assembly: GCF_001194135.2. Classification (NCBI taxonomy): domain Eukaryota; kingdom Metazoa; phylum Mollusca; class Cephalopoda; order Octopoda; family Octopodidae; genus Octopus; species Octopus bimaculoides. The sequence continues at coordinate 21,873,306 of NC_068991.1, forward strand.
TTTCCATTTACCAAATCCACTCACAAGGCTTTGGTTGACCTGAGACTATAACAGAAGACACTTGCCCAAGGTGCCACGCAGAAGGGGCTGATCCCAGAACTATGTGGCTGGGAGGCAAGCTTCTTTCCACACAGCCATGCCAGTGCCTACTAAAAAAAACTAAAGGTAATTTTTCATTAGGTGTTCAGAAAGCCCATTATGGCTGCTCAACAAGATAGCTTAGTTTGCAAGAAATGGTAGTTAAATCTCTGTCTGTAAAGGGTAGTTTTACCTACACTCTCTCTTTTCAGGCATCATGCATACAGGCACTGGTAATCACAGATTTCTATAGCAAAATCTAAAGATTCATCATTTTTTCTTGAGAAAGATCCAACAGTAGTTTCCCAAAATACAGAGGTCTCAAAAATACAGAGTGACCAACCATAATGCCAACTGGAGAATAGTAATCTAAAATTAAGTTATATAGTACTTACTTTAAGCGTGTCCTGAAGTGGAGCCCATATTGTTGAGGTCACCTCCTGTCCACTTGAGTCATGCCTGGATTTGTATTTACATTTGGAAAGATCTCCAACTCCGGGTGGACCCTGATAGTATCAACGATTACAATGGAAATTAATATATAAACACACACATATACACACATGCACAAATATTATATGTAATTCTTTTTTGGGACACTGGGTCTTGAAGCATATCCCATAAAGCCATAAATAACATCATCATCATCATTATCATCATCGTTTAACGTCCGCCTTCCATGCTGGCATATCATCATCGTCGTCGTTTAACGTCCGCTTTCCATGCTAGCATGGGTTGGACAATTTGACTGAGGACTGGTGAAACCGGATGGCAACACTAGGCTCCAATCTGATTTGGCAGAGTTTCTACAGCTGGATCCCCTTCCTAACGCCAACCACTCTGAGAGTGTAGTGGGTGCTTTTACGTGTCACCCACACGAAGGCCAGTCAGGCAGTACTGGCAAAGCAGGTAAATATTGGGCTGAGAAACCTTTTTTGAAAGGAAAAGTTGAAGGCTGGGAATGTTCCCAAAGTGAATTATTTCCATGTGTGTGTATGTGTGTGTATACATATAATACATAAACAGACACACACACACACCTCAAAACTAAATAGAGACCCCTCATTATACTGTTTCATATTGTTTTATCATTAAAACTACATAACATATGTCTACTAAGTAGTAGATCATGCATTTAAATGCACCAAATCACATTATTTTGTTCTTAGAAATAAATCTTTCAAAAATAGCATCTATTCTCTTTTGAAATATCTGTGTATGTGTATACACACACACGCTTTATATTCCAAAGGTGACAAGTTCAAAAGAGACTATGCCCAGCCACTTAGAGTAAAGTACTCAAAGGTAAATCTGAGTGTGAATAAAATGTTCAATCCATAATCATTACAAAATATACTTTGACTAATGGTTATGAATTAGATATGTCATATATATATATATATATATATATATATATATATATTTATATATATAATAGAAATATGTTAAAAAAACAAAATAGAAACTACCCGTGGAAATGTAAGGGGAAAGTAAGCAGAAAAATAAGAGAGAATGCACATTGGAAATCAAAAAGAAGGTAAGGCTTTTTATGAAAAGTAACAATATATATATACAATTAGATGAACTGAGGTAGGAATAAAGGTAATAAAAGTCATTATTGTGAGTTATCAAAGAGATTTACAAGCATACCGGTTTCGTAATAATACTAGTCATTGCTTTGAGTATACACCGAATTCTGAACGGTATCAAGTCTATTAGTCCCTTAGTGAAAAGATTATGTGTAAAGGAAGTAAGTAGATCTGGATTTGTAGTGTGAATGGTGTATGGGATGTATGGGGGTTAGTGATATTAAATGGAAGATTAGTGGTGTTCTATATGAGATGTTATGTGTTTATATTTAGTTGAGGAAGATATTTATTAATGAAAATTGCCTCTTTATTCATTCTTTGTTGTGTTGATGTGTTCTGTGAACATTGATAGAAGGGAAAAATTAGGAAATTAGGATTAAGATTCCTCGCACACCTTTCTATGTGTCCACTGACCTGTATCTGTCTGCAATGTGGGTGGCAGATTTGTTCTTTGTGGAGAGTAGTTCTTCTACGGAGTGATATTCCTGTTTGGCCAATATAGTAATTACTGCACCCTAAGCATGTAATGGCATAGATTAGATTTTCCGAGGCACAGGTGAAATTTGATTTAATCTTAAAGATTTCACCTTGTTTAAAGTGGAACTCAGAACCCTCCAAAAGGTGGGGGCAAGTCCCACAGTTAGGTCGACCACATATTTTTACTTTTGGTTCTGTTGTTAGTGGATACAGTCTTGCGCTGGTTAATATTTTTTTCAGTGATTTAGGTTGCATTTTACTTTTGATAATTTTGTGTGAGTCTAAAATTTTGTTCATTGTTTTATCTCTTGTGAGGATGAGAAGATTTTGGATGATAACGTTAAAGGCTTCGTTGTTTCTAGGGTTATGCGTGGAGATGTATGGGAGTATTTTAAAGTCTGGTTTAGTATTTTGGTTGACTTCCCTTAATGTTTGTATGTCTATTTCCTTTGCTCGTTTAATTCCATCATTTATCAATGATGTTGAGTAATGTCTCTTGATTAGTATTGATCTGAGTTGAAGGAGTCTTCGTTCACGAGTATCGGAGTCTGAAACTATGGTACAGATTTTTTTTCGCTAGATTATAAGGTATATTAATTTTTATGTGTTTGGGGTGGCATGAGTTAAATAATAGGTATTGTTTAGAATCTGTGGGTTTATAGAAGATGTCTGTTTCGATGTGGTTATTGACTATTTTAATTAGGATGTCAAGAAAAGGGAGTTGTTTACTGCTGTGTTCCATAGTGAATTGTATGTTGCTATTAATATTGTTAAGCATTATTTTGAAATCGAGGAGTTTGTCCATGCTGTCGTTCCAAAGTATAAAGCAATCGTCCAAATACCTCTTCCAGTTCTCCTTTAAATAGCAATGAAAAGAGTTGCCATATTTTTGTAATGATGAATGATATATTTTCAGCTCTAGGTAACCCATTACAAGGTTCACAATCACTGGTGCAGCTCGGATTCCCATTGCAATTCCCTATTTTTGTTGATAGTAAGCTGTATCGAACATGAAATAGTTGTTCAGTAGGATGAATTTAAGTGCTGCGATTATAAATCTGTGGTTGATGCGCCCTGGGATCTCTTGTGGGTATTTTTCTAGCCAGAAGGAGATCGCTTCTATACCATAATCGTGTGGGATATTGGTGTACAAATTCACCACATCAAATGATACTAACAGGGTTCCTTCACTTATTGTCTTCGGGAGGTGGTTTAGCATATATCTAAGTCATCCCTGATGAAGCTTCTCACATATTTTAGAAACGGTTTGAGCAAGATGTCAAGGAAGTTGCTCAAACGGTGGGTTTCACAAGCAGGGCCAGCAATGATGGGTCTCAGTTTGAGGTCAGTAGGGGGAGGAATATTAATGCAGAGGCTTGAAGAAACTTTGCAAGCTTTACAAATATATATATATATATTGGAAGGCTTGGAGGTGATGTACAGGAATTATATATTAGAAATAAATTAAGGCACTCAGAAATCAGGATGATTGTACATTTACAGATTTATATTAATATGTCACATGTTTTATAGATCATATAAAGTGCTTTTCACCTAGTCTTGTAGGATTTTCAAATTTTGATTTCACCTTGGGCTGCTGTCTCTTTTTATAGTTTTATTGAATGTGTAGGGGTGGAGAGAGAGATATATAGGATAGTAAGAGAGGGTGAGGAATGGAGGGAAAAGTGAGAAAGAGAGAGAGAGAGAGAGTGTGTGTGTGTGTGTGTGTGAGTGTTTTTGTGTTGGTGTGTGCGTCCATGTGTGTGTGCCTGTGTAATTGAAAGGAGTGTCAATGGGAAAGAGAAAAGAAGAAAATTGTGTTTACAGTTGGTCAGTTCTTTCAATGACAAGTTTATTTTAGCCTTTTAAAAAAAATGGCAAAACCAGGTGGCATTGGAAGAAAGTTGATTTTCAAAAAAAAAAAAAAATCTTTGGTATCATTGTCCAGTAGGAGAGAGTGTGTGGGTGTGTTTTTATGTGTGTGTGTGTATCTGAAAGGAGTGTCAATGGAAAGGAAGGAAGAGGAAGGAATTGTGTTTACATCTATACAGCTGGTTAGCTAAAAAAAGGTAGGAGAGAAATATGAGAACCTAGGTAACTGGGTTCAATTCTAGTTGGTATAAAAATGTCCCACTATCTGGGTTTCTTGCCGTTTTTTAGGCTCTGTTGTTCCAAATTTGAAGAACCTAGATGGGTTGTGATCTTCATGTTTTCAGCCATTCAGTTTCGGTGAGAATTTTGTTATGAAGTATTTCTCCATATTTTTCCTGAAGGACGTATCGTTTCTTAGGCATTTATAGAAGGGAAAGATCTTAAATTTTCCTTCCCCACATGCTTCTAGGTGGAATTTTCCATAGTTCCTCCTGTCAGACATGTCAGTGAATTCTGGCTCATTGGCATAAAGAATTTCCAGTTTCACCTATATAATTCTCCTTGCATTTGGGGCAGGTTATGTAGTATATTACGTTCCACGTCTTGCAGTTCATGTCTGCATTTACTTTGAATGTGTGACCACTTTATTTTATTTGTTTGTTCCCCTCTATATATTTGTAGATGGGGTTGCTGCAGATTCCACTTCTACCATCTCCACACTCTTTTACGAAGAATTCGGTTTTATTCTCTGATGAGAATTTTGTTCTTGTTAGGTGTTTCTTTAAGTTTTTTTCTTGGCGTCTACAGTTTTTTTTGCAATATTTGTTTAGTAGGTTTCCCATTTTGGGGCTTTGTTGGATTATTGGTAGGTTTGAGTGTATAATGTGAAACATGTTGGTGATTGTAGGGTTGTGTGTGTTAATGAAAGGGATGATGTTTTCTTTGTTTTTCATTTTTGGTGTTCTGAGTTGTGTGATGTCCAACTTTATTGCTCTCGCGATTCTGTTTTTTCTATTAAGGTGAGTGGGTATTTTTGTTCTAGTAGGAAGTTTTTAAGTTCCTCTAGTCTTATTTGGCGTGTCTATGCGTCTTGCCATACTATATGGAATGTTTTTTTTTATGTGGGATGGGTGGCAGGAGTAGAAATTTAAATATTGGTGTGTGTCGGTTTTTTTGGAGTGGATGTCTGTTGTAACGATGGAGTTGTGTATCTTGATGTTGATGTCTAGGAAGGGAAGTTCCTTGTAGTGGATAGATGGGTGCAGTGTGTTGAGGATGTTGTGGAATGTTCCTAGATCTTCATTTTTGAGCTAACCAACTGTATAGATGTAAACACAATTCCTTCCTCTTCCTTCCTTTCCATTAACACTCCTTTCAGATACACAGGCACACACGTGCATATGCATGTGCGCACACACACACGTGCACACACACACACACACACACAAAAACGCAACCACACACTCTCTCCCGCTGGACAATGATACCAAAGATTATTTTACATTTTATTGAATTTATGTGTAATTAGATTTGACTTTGAGATGAAAATAATGAAATAGTTCTTTCAAAAACCATATTCATATATCAAAATTTAGACTTACATGCATTATATATATATATGCCAGCATTATGCATACACACACATTCAAGGGTATGATTTGATGCAATATACTTTACCAGAATTTTTCAACTTTTACTGGTAAAACATTTTTCTCCTACATCCTAGTTGTATTAACCATATTATCGAAGCAAGGACAAACAGATTGTTATGGAACAAAATTGCAAAATACCAGAATGAAAACAAAACTGAACGTTGATATTTTGATGTTTTGAATGCATTTAAGACATGTGTTTCTGGTAGTTATATAAGACAGATGTTACCTAATATATTCCACAGTCAAACATTTAGAATATATTTTTAAATGTTTGAGTAGGGAAAGTATTAAGATCTATCTTAGATAACCACTGGAGATATATGTGTAAAATACATTCAAAATATTAAAATAGCATTTGTTTTTGTCTTGGTTCTAGTAAACACACACACACACACACATACACACAAATATGAATGTATGCAAATATTCATATCTATGAAAATAAGGTCAAAGACATACAATATTTAAAAATACAATATATAAAAGCAAGTATCCATACCTGAGGTCCAGGCATTTTACTAATATTACGTAGCTGTGTTTGGAAATCCAGTAAAGAGCTATTTAGATATGAAAACAGATCTTGGACGTCTTCGCTTTTGTTGGCAATGACATTATCAAGGGATTGCAGTGCTATATCACTCTTATTTTGGTTCTGAATTATTTCTTCCAGCTAGAAGGAATGGAAACATGATTTGTATATGTGTGAATATTATATATATATATAATACCGCCCACATACATGACAAACATACATACGCGCCCTCACACACACATAGCCGAACGCACATATATACACACACACACACCCATATATACGCGCACGCCTACATACACAGCCGCATACACATGCACACACATACACACAGGAGTGCACACACAAAATAACACACATACCTGGCACACATACGCACGCACACACATAAACACACACATACACACCCCTCACATACATAAAACCACACACACACACATACACGACACACATACACATATACACACATACACATATACACACATGCACACACACCTCTCACA
>NC_068991.1:21880785-21882099 GCF_001194135.2 Octopus bimaculoides
ACGCACACACACGTTCTGTTATCACACACACACTCGCAGACTTTCGCAAACGCACAGATTCATCTCCCTTTTTCACTCTCCTATCTTAGAAAGAACTTTTCCCCCACCACCTCCTCTTCTGGTCTTTTCATCATGTAACCTCGTGGGCATCGGTACCATTTTCCTCTTTCTCCGTTCTTCCATTCTCCGAACTTTCCATCTTTCCGACGAAGGGCTACGCCCGAAACGTCATACACTCTCTCTTTCCTTTCCTGAGCATCCAATAATACTATCCATATCACGTCCTCACTTTGTTGTTTTTTTGTTTTTTTGTTATTGTTTTTTTGAACTATATATATATATATATATATATGTGTGTGTGTGTGTATATATATAACATATACATACATATAACACACACATATATATACATACATTTATATAACACACACACACACATATATACATACATTTATATAACACACACACACACATATATACATACATTTATATAACACACACACATATATACATACGCTTATATAACACACACACATATATACATACATTTATAACACACACATATATATATATATATAGCAATAAGAAAATGGAGGGGATCAAGAGGTGGTATTCATCAACTTTTAGACATTATATTATGTCTATTTATTTATTTAAAAAAAAAATTATTATAACGATATACATACATGTATAACATATTATGTTTTACATATATAATATATAAAAATATCAGTAATTATTAAAACATTTAACGTAGAGCATAGAAAGTAGGATAGTATCTTACAGCTGCTTCAGCCAAGAGGCCATAGTACCCCACTCTACTTCCATCCCTTCAGTGAACTGAAGTATTTGGTAGATAAGATTAAGGTACTTGGGTGTGTCTCTAGACTTCGTCAGAGAGTTTAGAAAGTTCATATGGTTAAGTTATAAATATAAATACATATATATATATATATACACACTTTTACATATATATACATATACATCATCATCATCGTTTAACGTCCGCCTTCCATGCTAGCATGGGTTGGACGATTTGACTGAGGACTGGTGAAACCGGATGGCAACACCAGGCTCCAATCTAATTTGGCAGAGTTTCTACAGCTGGATGCCCTTCCTAACGCCAACCACTCAGAGTGTAGTGGGTGCTTTTACATGTCACCCGCACGAAAACGGCCACGCTCGAAATGGTGTCTTTTATGTGCCACCCGCACAAGAGCCAGTCCAGGGGCACTGGCAACGATCTCGCTCGAAAACCCTACAAAGGCCAGTCGGGCGGTATATATATGTGTGTATATATATATATATATATAT
>NC_068991.1:21886617-21889096 GCF_001194135.2 Octopus bimaculoides
ACATGAGATGCACCATTTTGAGCGTGGCCGTTGCCAGTACCGCCTGACTGGCTCCTGTAGGATTTTCGAGCGAGATCGTTGCCAGTGCCCCTGGACTGGCTTGTGCGGGTGGCACATAAAAGACACCATTTCGAGCGTGGCCGTCTTCGTGCAGGTGACACGTAAAAGCACCCACTACACTCTCTGAGTGGTTGGCGTTAGGAAGGGCATCCAGCTGTAGAAACTCTGCCAAATCAGACTGGAGCCTGGTGTTGCCATCCGGTTTCACCAGTCCTCAGTCAAATCGTCCAACCCATGCTAGCATGGAAAGCGGACGTTAAACGATGATGATGATGATGATGATGATATATATGCATACAAAGGAATCAGTTATTATTATTAGGTGTATTATATTATTCTTATTAGATAAAGTATAAACAGAGGAAGGAGAAAGTTATCAAGAGAGAAATAATAGTGGAATTTAAAAAATTAATATATCTTAAGATTATTGTAGTTATGTAGGAATGAAAAGCTATATAAATTAGGAATACATACATATACACATATACAAACACACATATATATGGCATGGCTTTTACAGCTGGATGCCCTTCCAAATGCCAACCCATTTCAGTGTGGACTGGATGCATTATATGTGGCACCATCACTGGCAGGGTCACTAAGTAACTTGCAAAACAATGAATCTTTGAGAGGGGAGGGAAAATTGGAGGAGGTGATCTTGTGGTATATATGTGTGTGTGTGTGTCCTCATCCTAACATCACATGAGGTTGTGAGTGTCACCATCATGCATGTAGTCATTCATTTGCAGTCTTTCATGCAATCATGTCCCGTCAAAGGGAAATATTACCTAACTTCAACAGTCAGGAAGGTCATTTGGCCATAGAAAAACTGTCTCAATAAAATCCAGTTAACTCATGCAAGCATGAAAAAGTGGACATTAAAGAACAACACTGATATATGTCTATCATCATTTAATGTCTATGCTCCATGCTGGCATGGATTGGTCAGTTTGACAAGATCCAGTGAATCCAAGGACTGCATTTTGCTCCAATGTCTGATTTGGCACAGTTTCTATGGCTGGATGACCTACAACATCTATCACTTTACAGCATGGAACAAGTGTTTTTTTCATGACATCTTCACTATTGAAGGTTGCCATCCGGCTCACAGAACTACAAACCCTGAGGTGTGGCATCAGTTTTGTGTTAGTAGGTGATGGGATTGGGTTCAGTCTCCCTGCATGACATCTATTGCAAGTCCCTTCTAGTACAGCCCTGGGCCAACCAAAGCCTTGTGAGTGGATTTGGTAGACTAAAACTAAAAGAAACCTGTTATTTGAGAGAGAGAGGGAGCGCATGTATATGTGCATGTGTGCAATATGTGTGACGTGTGTGATGTGCATGTGCATGCATGTATGTGCATGTGTGGGTGCATGAGTGCCTATATGGGTATTAATGTTTAATTGCATTGAAACCACATGTCACCTTCAAACAAGTTGTGTCCTTCATTTTCAATCTTCCATGAAAACATGTCCGGCCATGGGGAAAATATTAATTTACTTGGAAACAGGTGAGGGTTGGGAACTAGAAGAGCATCCAGCCATAGGAACTCCACCTAAACAAATTACATGTAACCCATGCAAGCATGAAAAAGTGGACATTACAAAATTGATGATGATGAAACACAAAACTATGTGGTTACTTGCTTTTGCATCGCCCAGGGGTATAGTCAATCTAAATCACAATTGTTAAAGTGTCCTCACAGGTTTGAAGGGTTAACCTCACAACAACATTTATGTATAAGAGGAAATTTGATGCTCACAGTGCACAAGTTCACAGAAGGGTTAGATAGAAACAATATCTTAATTGATAAGATATTTGTCACAATAATTTCCTGTATTCTAAAGAGTTTATGTCAAGATGTTGACCTCAAAATAAGGATGGTCAATAGAACTTCTTGGATATTTAGAACTGATATTTGTTCTCAAAGTGTGAGAATGCAATCAGATACATGTGGTTATTGTTTGATGAGTCTGTGTGTATACATGTGTGAACTTCAGTTCATGTGAGTGTGTGTTCATGTCAATTCAGAATGTGTGTGTACGTGTGTATGTTCCTGCTCTTAGTGCTTAAAAAAAGCAAGTTTGTTCTGTATGGAGACATTTACACACACACACAAAATATATTTCTAAAATAGCCGGTGTGGGTATGTGGTAAGATATTTGCTTCCCAACTACATGACTGAGTTCAGTCTTACTATATGGTACCTTGATAGGTGTCTTCTACTTTAGTCTTGGGCCAACCAAAACCTTGTGAGTGGATCTGGTGGATGGAAACTAAAAGAAGCTTTTCATATATATATATATATATGTGCGTGTGTGTGTGTGTGTGAGAGAAAGAGAGAGAGGGGGAGAGAGATAGAGAGGGGGGAGAGAGAGGGAGAGAGAGATAGAAAGGGGGGAGAGAGAGAGAGAGAGAG
>NC_068991.1:21889667-21902174 GCF_001194135.2 Octopus bimaculoides
TAAGTTGACTACATCAACCCCAGTACTTGACTTGCACTTATTGACTCCAAAAGGATGAAAGGCAAAGTCAATCTTGGCAGAATTTGAACTCAGAACATAAAATCAGAAGAAATGCTGCAAAGCAATTTGTGTGATGCGATAACAATCCTGCCAGTTCATCACCTTAGAGTCAGTCTGCTCAATCCCTTCCACAATAATAATTATCAACAGTATCATCATTATTACTACTACTACTACTACTACAGAACTGTTAGCACACTGGGCAAAATGCTAAGCACATTTTGTCCATCTTTACATTCTGAGTTCCATCAAGGTTGACTTGCCACTCATTCTTGCAGGGTTGATGAAATAAATATCAGTTATGGACTGGGGTCAATGGAATCAACTAGCCCCTCACCCAAAATTTCAGGCCTCCTGCTTATAGAAAAAAAGGATTATTATTATCATCATTATTATTATTATCATTATTATCATTATTATTATTATTATTATTATTAAGGCAGCAAGCTGACAGAATTGTGAACACACTGGATGAAATGCTTAGTGGTATTTCGCCTGTCACTCTGTTCTGAGTTCAAATTCCTTCAAGGTCGTCTTTGCCTTTTTTTTCCTTTCAGGATCAATAAATTAAGTACCAGTGTAATCAACTAGTCCCCTCCCCCAAAATTTCAGGCCTTGTGCCTTTAGTAGAAAGGATTATTACTATTATTAGTGTTAGTGAGGACACATGGCCTAGTGGTTAGGGTGTTGCATTCATAATCATAAGATCATGGTTTCAGTTCCTACATCAGGCGGCACAATGTTCTTGAGCAAAACACTTCATCTCACATTGCTCTGTAATCACTTTGACACCTGATGCATGGCACACTGTGCACCTGTTCAGACAATGTTGATTTGATGGAGGGAGTGAGCTAATGTATATAGCACATACATTTGATCACTATAAACAAATTGTGTCAGTCATTCGGCTGAACACTCATATGTTATCATCAATGGGAGAATCCATTATTATTATTATTATCACAAGATTGTTTAGTTCCCAATATTGAAAATTCACATTCACCTGCTTTAGTACAGAGATAGTTGCAATAGTGTTAATCAGTAGAAGTGGTCATGAATTGGTGGGAGGGTGAGTTACAATGTGTGTCTACAAAATATACAGTGTAAATAAATCTTATAATGTCATTCCACTAATTTGTTGGCAGTTTTCAACAACCAACAGGTTTAGACTCATAGAATAGCCACAACATGTACATGTTCAACTTACCTTTCTTTCTAATAACATGTGTTTCTGTTTTAATTCTTGGAATTCCTTTAACAAATTACCATTTTCTGTAAATATTAAAGAGAAACAATACTTTAGAATCCATATGTACAAATATATATGATTGCGATTGATTTCAACCCCTAGCTCCAAAATCCCTGGTCATGCTGTACCCATGTAAAAATGATCCCCTCCCCTCAGGGAGAACGGCAAGCTGAAAGAATGGTTAGCAGCGAGTCAACGTAATCGACCCTTCATTTTCCTCAAAACTGCTAGCCTTGTGCCAATAAATAGAAAGAAGATAATATATAGAACCAAGGGACGAGGCACAAGGCCTGAAATTTTTGGGGAGGGGGCCAGTTGATTAGATCAACTCCAGTATGCAACTGGCACTTAATTTATCGACCCTGAAAGAATGATAGGCAAAGTCAACTTCAGTGGAATTTGAACCAAGAACGTAAAGACAGACGAAATACCGCTAAGCATTTCACTCGGCATGCTAATGTTTCTGCCAGCTCACCACCTATGTATATATATTGGCATGTAAAAAGCATCCAGCACACTCTGTTAAGAGGTTGGTGTTAGGAAGGGCATCCAGCCATAGAAACCATGCTAAAACAAACAGTTTGAGTTTGGACAGCGCCCTGCTAGTTAGCTCCATGTCACACCACCCAACCCATGCCAGCATGAAAAGTGGACATTAAACGATGATAATATATACACACACACACGTGTATGTGAGTGAGTGCATTTATGTGTGTGTATATATATATATATATATATAATAATAATAATAATAATAATATTAGGGACAAAATCCAAAATTACAGGTAAAAACTCATTTATTGTGCTTTTAATTATTAGTTTTTCTATATGTGACAGTGGATTTTCATCGTTGAGTTCATGAACCTTGGTTCTTTTCCCTAAAACTATATATATATATATATATATATATATATATATATAAAACATACAATAAGATATATATTAATATATTTAAGATATATTAAATGCATTATAATATAAGTGGCTATAGCAATTAAAACCAAGAAGGAAAATGAATAAATGCAGGTGCAAAATAGCACCTACAATTGCTAGAAATGAGAGCTAAAATTTAACTTGAACAGCCACACAAAAGCACTAACCTCATGAAATATTCAGGACTGCAAGCATCGAGCCACATCTTTCATTGGCAAGATGCACTTGCAGAATGAAGTAGTTTGATAAAATGTTATGTGATAACACTTTTCAATGGTTTTTTTTCTCATAAGTGTTTACTTAACTGCAGCTCTTGGTGGTCCAAATCAGATATGCAATCTATGTGAGTGTCTTTTCAATACATTATCTGGTTTAAAAAGCCACATCAGATGCCATGATGTAATTACAAGAGGTGATCAGACTCTACATAAAGAGTAGACAACTACCATGTATGTATGTATGTGTATATGTAGGGGGCATGTGCTTGTATGCCGTGCAGTAAGGTTGAACACAAAAACCACATGATTGGACAGTAAACCACACATACATCAGTGTAAGTGTATATATACATTTGGGAAAACAAACATGAGAAAAAGTAACAAAGTACTACATTTATTTTTCAGGGTCTGTTTTCCATGCTGGCATGGGTTGGATGGCTTGTCATGATCTGAGCCAGTTCTTCTTCTCTTTCAGAAAACTCGGAGGATCACATTCACTTGTATATTTAGTTTTTGGCTTCATTTCTGTAGCTGGATGCCCTTATCACAGGTATGCGTCCACCACAAGGTCAAGACCCTGTTATAACAAGGTGACTTATGTGTCTCAGTGACCCTAAGAGTTAAGCCAGCAAAGCACAAGCTCTTGATAAGACTTCCCTTGCTGGAGAGGTCAAAGGATAGAGGCCTGACCTATAAGGACCACTTCTTCCCATAAAGCCAACATCCCTACCAAGAAAAAAGCTAAGTTACAGAAGCATCAATAACAGATCAAAACTAACAAAGTCTGGGAGGGGAAGGCCCTACAACCCAGAGTTGATAACAATGGAGTAAAGTCATCGATGACCTATGTTCCGTAAGGACCAACGGGCTTAAGCAAATATGTATGTGTGCATAAATGCATATGTATGTATGTATGTATGTGGGTATGTATGTATGTATGTCAGAATGTATATATGTGGGTATCTATATATGTATGTGGGTATGAATGTATGTATGTATGTATTCCTTTTCTCCTTTTAATCAGCTACCAACTTGGTAGTGAGGAAAGCATCTTGTTTTAATCATCATCCTTTAAATCTTATGGTCTTGTAAATTTTTATTGTCCCAGATATTGTGATCTGATAATTAACAAAGAAACAATTATTTACCTTTTGGTTCATTTAAAAGGATGACAGTTGTGATAGCAATTAATGAGAGGAGAACGACAGCAACAACCAGAGTGAAGGCCACACGGAGACAATGGAATTGTTTATAGATGGACTCATTTGGAGGGAGTTTAAATTGATTATCATTATGGTTAAAACCAGTCTTCGACACAGCTTCATATAATGGGTTTACTCTTTTACGACTGAAAGACAAAAGAATAATTGTTGGAGAAATTGTTAGGTAACAGATGTACTGGGAACTGTTATCACTGTTTTATTTTTCATTTTTATTTTTCTTGCTGATAAGGTCTCACTATCTATTATATTTCAGAATAAAATTAGAAAACACACACATACAGAACAAAAACAAAAAAAAAAAAGACCTCGCACAATAATAAAGATTGGATGCATTCTCTGTCCTTGGTTTCATAAGAATAATTTGTTCTGAGATTTATCAGAAAGTCTAATATGCTTTGTTTTCCTTTCGCATCTTCCTGAAACTGAAACAACTGCTAAACACACTATCACCAGCACCTCCAACAGTATGATACACATACAAGTTAACTTCTGAATGGCTGGGTATAATTATATTACTCTTTTACTCTTTTAGTTGTTTCAGTCATTTGACTGTGGCCATGCTGGAGCACCGCTTTTAGTCGAGAAAATTGACCCTGGGACTTATTCTTAGTAAGCCTAGTACTTATTCTATCGGTCTCTTTTTGCCGAACCGCTAAGTTACGGGGACATAAACACACCAGCATCGGTTGTCAAGCAATGCTAGGAGGACAAACATGGACACACAAACACACACACACATATACATATATATATATACATATATACGACGAGCTTCTTTCAGTTTCCGTCTACCAAATCCACTCACAAGGCTTTGGTCGGCCCAAGGCTATAGTAGAAGACACTTGCCCAAGGTGCCACGCAGTGGGACTGAACCCGGAACCATGTGGTTGGTAAGCAAGCTACTTACCACACAGCCACTCCTGCGCCTATAGACGAAGAGTCTGTATAAACTTGTGTCAGACATATAGAATAGGAGATGTATCATATTTTCTGGAAAACAGTCAATGTAGTACATAGTGTAAACATTCAAACATCGTCACTATCTTTCCAAGTCCTGCTGCATTTCACATGGAAATTTTGGTCCTCCAAAGTTGTTTTGGTGTACAAGTCAATCTATCATTCTCGGCCACAAATTTTGGTCTGAAAAGTTCAACTTGTATTGCCAAAAAATAGGGTATAGCAGTGTAAGCATAGCATTACAGATGTGTGGTATTGCTGGTTATGGCTATGTAGTCCTACAGATGTATGGTGCAATAGTTGTATAGCTCAACAGATGTGAGAGACACAAGAAACGAAATAATATACCAAATGTACACCAGATGTATAGCACATCAGTTGACGTAAGATGTATTTCACAACAGATATGTGGCATCAGATGTATGGGAAGAATACTAGAGAGCAGAAATGTGAATTAAGAGTAGAATTTTACTGTCAGCCATACAGATTAAAGTACACAGGTTTGTGTTCTTAGTTCAACACAGCGCATTACAGAAACACTTCACCACACAGTGTTTCCACTATTTACAGAAGTAAACTGTGCCTCCCCACAGTATCTTTTACATATTTTATGGTTAGGTAGACTACTGTATCAATGAGAGGTTGCAGATCATGTGCCTTTCATCCATGTGAAACAGTAAAGATACATGCATACACATATATATATATACATAGATGCATGCACAAACACATGGGTGCATATACATGCACTACTGACAAGTTCAGAAGAACAAAGACAAAAGAAAGACATCTATTTCTTACCTGGATTCTGAATGTGACTGTGACTGGTTCTCCTCTTCATTTGGAATGTCTGACGAGGAATTAAATGTTGGTCTACCAAGCTGGGAATCATCACGGGAATAAGATGGCCTGGGAGTTAAGATGAAGAAAGAAAATACAAATAGATAAATATACTTGTTTTTTTTTCTTTAAATTAATTTACAAAGAAGAGAGAGAAATCCAAGTTGAATGGTTATTTATAGCAACAACTCATTAGTTGTTATAAATAACCATTTTATCAATCAAAATATGTTTAATTATCATTCAAGTGTAATAAATAAAATCACAAAGATGAAAAAAGAAAATACAAACAGGTATGTTTTTTTTTTAATCAATTAAAAAAGAAGACAGAGAAATCCAAGTTGTTTTGGTCAACCTATATGTTGTTACAAATAACCATTTTATCAATCAATTATATCTAATTATCATCCAAAGTATAATAAAGAATATTACTTCATTAGAAATATTGATATCATAAGGCGGTGAGTAGGCAGAAACGTTAGCACACCGGGCAAAATGCTTAGCGGTATTTCGTCTGTCTGTACATTCTGAGTTCAAATTCCGCAGCGGTCGACTTTGCCTTTCATCCTTTCGGGGTCGATAAATTAAGTACCAGTTACGCACTGGGGTCGATGTAATCGACTTAATCCCTTGTTTGTCCCCTCTATGTTTAGCCTCTTGTGGGCAGTAAAGAAATAAGAAATATTCATATCATATCACAAATCAACAGTCACTTATCTAATGCTTCACAGAACTGTCAGCACTCAGCCAAATATTATTAAAAATTGATTTTTTTTTTTTCCACATAATTTTATGATTCACCTAGAGATTATCAGTAACATACAGATATGTATCAACACACCCAGAGATTATTGGTAACAATGTCATGACATACCTAAACATCAGAGTATAATTGCACAAGTATGCCCCACTGACTGTTTCCTCCTAACTTTCAGAAAGATTGGATATTTTTCAAGGAAATTTTCCATAAATACCTTTCAGATAGTGTAGATTCCAATTACATTGGAATTTGCTGGGAAAAACTTTTGGAGGTGGGTATGGAGAGAAGTTTCAGCTAATTTACACAAATCAACCTTGTTTCTTCTTTTATCATTGTCTATTTATTTCAGTCATTAAGATTGCAGCCATGCTGGGGAACCACTTCATAACTTTTAGAAAAATTATTACATTTCTAGTGAAAATTTTTACAAAATACCTTTCAAATGGTGTAAATTACAATTATATCAGAATTTAATGTGAAGAAAAACAGAACTGCTGAGTGCACAAGCATACACAGTTTTCTTGAACTTTCAAGTTTCATTTTGTAGATATATATGATGCATCAGTGGAGGCGTGTGGCTTAGTGGTTAGGGTATCAGCATCATGATCGTAAGATTGTGGTTTCAATTCCTGGACCGGGCAACACGTGTTCTTGAGCAAAACACTTCATTTCACGTTGCTCCAGTCCACTCAGCTGGCAAAAATGAGTAACGCTGCAATGGACTGGCGTTCCATCCAGCTGGGGAACGCATACGCCATTGAAATCGGGAAACCGGGCCCATGAGCCTGGCTAGGCTTTAAAAGGGTGCATTTATTTATTTATCTTTTTATATGATGCATCAGTAAGTAAGCCCACCTGTTTGTTTCATATCAAATTCTGATATAATCATAATCTCTATCATCTGAAAGGTATTTGTAGAAAATTTCATTAGAAATATTTATTTTTCTGTAAGTTAAGAGGAAACAGACTCAAGGTGTGCACACTCATGTGGGTATGCCAACATCGATGATACACTGAAATGTCACAACACTGTAGGAGATTATTGGCAACACCCTGAAGTGTCATAACACCCTAGAGACTGGTAGCAACACACTAGTTGCCATACTAAAGTGTTGCTACATACAGCTTAGAAACTTCTACTTCAGATTTATTGAGTTCTAATCTAACTTGATACATTAACATTCTTCAGTAGAAGAATAGAAAGGCAACGAGGTCATCAGATAAGCAATATGTTATAGGCGCAGGAGTGGCTGTGTGGTAAGTAGCTTGCTTACCGACCACATGGTTCCGGGTTCAGTCCCACTACGTGGCACCTTGGGCAAGTGTCTTCTACTATAGCCTCGGGCCGACCAAAGCCTTGTGAGTGGATTTAGTAGACGGAAACTGAAAGAAGCCCGTCGTATATATGTATATATATATGTGTGTTTGTGTGTCTGTGTTTGTCCCCCCAACATCGCTTGACAACCAATGCTGGTGTGTTTACGTCCCCGTAACTTAGAGGTTTGGCAAAAGAGACCGATAGAATAAGTACTAGGCTTACAAAGAATAAGTCCTGGAGTCGATTTGCTCGACTAAAGGCAGTGCTCCAGCATGGCCACAGTCAAATGACTGAAACAAGTAAAAAGAGTATGTACAAGATTTTGAGTCCAATCAATGACACTGTTGTTCAAATTTATGAGGCAAAATGTGCTTCTTCAGTCATTCAATTTGCTAGAAATAACAGTCAAATCTGTCAAAACCCACCCTACCATATTAGTTAACATAAACCTAGATACTTTCAACAAAAACAGACTGTTCATGGCTGTAATATCCTTGATCATAAGTCAACTGGATTAAGAATGACCTAGGGTTAAAGAACAACAATCCTTTCCAATTTTTTTTTTTTTTCAACGTTGAAACCTATAAAAGAGTTACTTACGTTTGTATAGGGACCTCTTCATACTGATGAGAAGGGTAGTCAGCATAGTCGTAATGAAAGGGACGAGGGGAACAAGATCTTGGAATTTGCATGGGAAACTCTCCACTGCCACTGTTCTCTAGATCACCAATACCTATGGGGATCAACAAATAAATAAAATTAGGGTTCAGGTTGTGTAGTGTATACAGAGTGCAAGTAAAATAACTACCATATTTGAAAACCAAAATTGAAGTAAAGCAAATACCAATTAAACAAGTCGTTCTCATCATCATCAACATCATCACTATCACCAACACCACAACCACCTTCATTTTATGTCTACTTTCAACGCTCACATAAATTGGGATGGGTTATCATAATCCAAGTCATTTTTATTTGGAGTTACCACTCCTCTAGATGGATTGGAGGATTGTGTCTTGCACATATTTCATTTTGGTTTGTCTTGTTCAAACCCCTTTCTAACACCAGCCACTTTACATCGAGTATTTGGTGCATTGTCATGATGCCAGTATGAGAGATGTTGAAATGTCCGCAACAAGATTGAAGGGTCCTCTCAAATTTATATCATCTCCACTCATTTGTTAAGGACTTCACAGAGTGTACTGACTGCATTTTAATGTGATACCAGCACTAGTGAGGTTGCCTTGTAGCCTCCAAGACCAAAAAGTGTGATCATCATCACTGTCATTGTTTTAGTATCCATTTTTCCATGCTTGCATGGGTTAGATGGAATTTTATTGAAGTACATTTTCTATAGCTGGATGCCCTTCCTATTGCCAACTGTTTCCAAGCAAGGTAATATTTTCCCCTGTCTGGACATGTTTTCACAGAAGACTGGAAACAAACAACACTGCTTCTATGACAGTGACACTTGCTTACAACTATCATGTGATGTCAAAACAAGGAGACACACACACACAATAGTCTTTTTTCACTTTCCATTTAACAAACTCACTAATAAGGCTCTGATCAGCCTGAGGCTATAATAAAAGTAATATATCTCTATAGATGAAGGCAGTGATTGGCAGAACTATTAGCACATTGGTAAAAAATGCTTAACGGTATTTCTTCTGGCTCTGTGTATGGAGTTCAAATTCCATAGAGGCTGACCTCATCTTTTATATTTTCAAAGTGGATAAAATAGGTTTTAGTTGAGCACTAGAATCAATGTAATCAGTTAGGCCTAGCACTAAAATTTCAAACCTTGTACTTAGAACAAAAAGCATGTCTCCATACTTTCTCTTTCTCTCACACGCACACACAAAATGCAAGATAGACTGAGGAGTGTCCTCTGCTTTTTCAGCTCTTAGAGTTACTGCTACCCTACACAGAGAGCTAGTAATGCAACTTACAAAGTTCATATCAGACTCATAAATTCAGTTTTCCTTATCTATCAGCAAGTAAATAAAGGAATTAATTATAAAATAATTATGAAGAAATATTTCTAGCCTCGCCCTAAAAACAATATTTGGAGGACCAGCAAAGGGGAATGTGGTCACTTGACATGCTTAGGTATAGCAGGGAAATCACTCCCAAATCAAACCATGCCATCTTAAATAAAGAAGCACGGATGAGAAAATCTCTGATATACTAAAAGACTGGATTGCCATGGTTGGAATACATCTGATAATATATCTGTTTGATCAAGATTGACCTGAAGCTAAACAACAGCAGCAATAACATACAACTATTTTGGAGCAGTAATCCAAAATTGAATCTTTTATTGGTTAACCCTGCAAGCTTTGTTACCCCTTCAAGTTTAAAGACTCACAATTATTTTATAATAATTTATAAAGAAATATTTCTTTATATGGAAAGCAGGCACAATGATTTTTACTCCCAGTTACCCCAAAGGTCACAAATCTCTGCGTGTATTCTCTCTCACATACGTACACATATTCTCTTTCACACACACATATGTATACACATGCAAGCACGCACACACACTCACACGCGCACGCACGCATGCATGCACACACATACACCTGTTACCACTGAAACAACAGGAATTGTGGCTAATTCTCGCTTAGGGCTAATTATAACTAACAGTGTAACAATACCCAGAAATAAATGGGGAGGGATTAAGTACATCCTGTAGAAGAGAAGGAATTAAGAAATGAAATCGAGTTATAAGAACAATGGCAATAATAACAAAATGGCAACCAACAAACACAACAAAACTTTAAAAATACAAGCAGCAGGATGCAAGAAAATTTCTATACAAACAGATCAAAGAAAAAAGATGCAAACACACACAAACATATTCTCACTCAATGTCTTTTCTCATGCATATACTCTCTATCTCTCTCACTCACATACGCACTCACTTTCTCTCTCTCTCACTCACATACACACTCACTTTCTCTCTCTCTCACTCACATACACACTCACTTTCTCTCACACCCACTCTGTCTCACACACATGTTCACTCTCCTACACACACACTCTCTCTCTCTCTCTCATATATGCACAAGCCCGCTCATACGTACACATGCTCAGTCACAGAATAATAAATATTCTCTTTTACTCTTTTACTTATTTGGAGGACCAGCAAAGGGGAATGTGGTCACTTGACATGCTTATGTATAGCAGGGAAATCACTCCCAAATCAAACCATGCCATCTTAAATAAAGAAGTACGGATGAGAAAATCTCTGATATACTAAAAGACTGGATTGCCATGGTTGGAATACATCTGATAATATATCTGTTCGGCAAAAGAGACTGATAGGATAAGTACTAGGCTTACAAAGAATAAGTCCTATGGTTAATTTGTTTGATTAAAGGCAGTGCTCCAGCATGGCTGCCGTCAAATGACTGAAACAAAAGAATATTGTTATTGTTGTTATTATCATTAAGACAGCAAGCCAACAAAATCATTAGCATTCCAGACGAAATGCTTAGCAGCATTTTGTCTCTCTTTATGCTCCGAGTTCAAATTCTGCCAAGGTTGACTTTGTCTTTCATCCTTTCACAATTGATAAAAATAAGCACCAGTGAAACAATGGGGTTGATGTATTCGACTACAAAATTTCACATCTTGTACCTTTAGTAGAAAGGATTATTATTATTATTATTATTATTATTATTATTATTACGTTCTGATTTCGATTTCTGCTGAAGTTGGGTTTGCCTTTCATCTTTTTTGGGGTTGATAAATTAAGTACCAGTTGAACACTGAGGTCAATGTAATCAACTGCCTTACCCCTCAAATACGCTAACCTTGTGCTAAAATAAGGATCATTATCATCACCATCACTATCATCATCATTGTCACCAATAGGGTGGTGGATTGGTAGAATCGCCAAAGCATCAAGAACAAAATGCCTTGCAGTATTTCTTCAAATCCAACAAAGACCTACTTCAACTTTCATTCCTCTAGAAGTTGATAAAATGAAATATTAGGCAAGTACTAGGGTTTAGAGAATTACTAATTCCCTTCCCCTCAAAAATTACAGGTCTGAGCCTGAATTTAAAGCAATTATCATGATTACCCGTGAGGGTGCATGGCTTAGTGGTTAGGGTGTTGGACTCGTGATCATAAAATTGTCGCTTCGATTCCTGGACCAGGCAATGTGTTGGGTTCTTGAGCAAAATACTTCATTTCACATTGCTCCAGTCCATTCAACTAGTAAAGATGAGTAATCCTGTGCGAGACTGGAGTCCCATCCAGAGAGGAATATATATATATGCCAGAGAAACTAGGAAACCAGCCTCACTGCTCCTTATGGAGTAATATGGACTAACCATCACCTTTGCCTCAGTAAAGACCAATGATGTGTGTGTGGTGAGGTCACTTTAGCTTCACTTATGACATATAAAACAATAACATCAGTGAATCCCTTCAAATCATTCCTTTAACAAGAGTTAAATTCTAACAATGTAAAACAAATGATCAAAATGAGTCAATGAAAAAAACTTAATTTTACAAAAAAAAATCACTCATTGTCTTAAATAAAAAAGGATACACCAGAGAGTGTAGGCACTGATCCAAAAAAAGGACAGGATGGTTATGACTTCAAGGTTTTTGATCATAGGTTTGCCCATTAAAGGTTAACCAAGAGCTAAACAAAATAATCACCACCAAGTAATAAATCTTTACATTTAATTTGTGTTCATGGGAAGAACCATTTCAACGATGCGTACTGCCTTAATTCTTCGAAACGCCAGTGTTTTAATGGTGGCAGCTGATGAAGGAGATGTTTCTATGTGGCTTGCTTGTTTGTTGCACCTTGTTTATCATTTTGTCCATGTTCTTTTGCCACGTCATGTACCCAGTTTTGTATCTATATGTACATGTAGATGAAGGTATGTACATACATGTACACACATATATATATATATATATAT
>NC_068991.1:21902546-21908332 GCF_001194135.2 Octopus bimaculoides
TTAAGTGAATGATTAAGTGAGAGTGAACTTTCTTAATTAGTTACATAAAAAAATCAGCAGTTGTTTTTATCTGCTACACTTTGGAGTCTAAATCACCAGTTGCAATCATTACTTAATTAGTAAGGTGTGACATTCTCTTGGCACTAGACAGCAAGAAGGTCAACTGCAATTAAAAGTTAATGGCTAAATTTAAATGTTCGAGATATCAGTGCACAAAGGGTGTTTTCTGTGTCGGGTCACACATTCTAATTATAGTATACTTTCATTACTGAAAAGTGGAAAAAAAAAAAAAAAATACAACTTAGGAAGTTTTTGTTTTTTTTAATTCATGAGATATATGCAAAACAAGAATCAGAAGAATAATGTATCCATTCATAATACATTTTGGCAGATTCAAATGTGACTATCTGATCGCTGTTGTATTTTATCGTAAGAAAATACCTTCTCCCCCTGGAGGATTTGTTTCCATAATACACTTCACTGATACATGAGGACTTTATGACACTGAGGTATTTCACATATCTGGTAAGTTCAGTGTCATTCACTGTAGGGCAAGTTCCCCGTCATCAATTCACTGCAGGGTAAGTTCATCATCATCAATTCACCAGTTTTTTTTGGGGGTTTTTTTTCAATAAAGCAGTTTTTTACTATTAATGGCGAAATATTATGGATATATTTTCTCAGTATGCTTTACTCACAGTGAACTTTCTTCATGGTGAATTGATGGCAGTGAACTTACCTGTAATTGGTATTTCAACCTTTTGGTATGTCTCTTCAGTCAAAACTACCATTGGATCAATGAATCTAATAAGTGTACTGGCTTTTGTTTAAGGAACTCAGGATAAAAATTATTCGCTGAAGCATGTTGTCTATCAAACACCAAACTGATAATTATTCACGGGGTGCACACACAGCAGTAAGAATCCAAACAATAACATACATACTCATTCTAAATTCATTTTAGCAGGTTCAAACAAGAATATGCTGACTGATGTATTTCATCACCACAGAACATCTCCCTTCAGGTGATGTATGTTCATAACACACAAGATTCTCTGATGTAAGGAGACTGAGACATTTCTGCATTTCAATTGTATTGCATGCCTCTTCAATAAAAGAGTAAAATTGTGGAGTGTTGATTGGTCTCATTCTCTGGACCTTGAAGAGCTTAGTCAATCAAATACAGGAATTTGTATCACAGAACTAAGGACAGTTTCAGGTGTAATTGTATCAAAAAGGTTAGTTCAGTGAAATGCAATAAACAGTTGAGTCACATGATCAACACAAATTAGAAAAAAATTCATATGTAGCATCCTAAAATGGCTGTGGTTCAATGAATGAGACCAATGAATAAAAAAAGAATAAAGGAATATATTTCAGGTGCAATGAATTAAAATTCACTGATGACAATTAACTGCTGCTTTAATTAGCAATTTCTTTAATTCATCTTGATAACACTAAAACTCTAGGGATGTTTGTGTGTAACTGAAATATCTCAGAAATAGTATATTTTATCTTAATTTTTTTTACATATTTATTTTCATAATTACCTTCAGCAGTGCAGTACAAATTTTTGTGACATTTGGACCTCTATTTAAATGATTAAACATAATTTTTGTTATTTCTTGATGAAAAAATATACATGGCTTCCATGACGTCAATACACATACAGAATACACACACATATAACGAATGTCATGGCGTGTCAATCAACACCAACACACATCCACGATCTGTGACATAACACACACATAGTCTTCAAGCTAAGAATTTTTTTAAAAAAACAACTTTTTGACGTACACAATATTTTAATCATTTAGAAATATTTTTAACTGAATGCGATTTCATCATCCAGAGTTTGTTAATTTCCGTAAAAAATTATGTAAATATGTATATATATGCATACATCTTTTTTGCATGTACATGTGCATGTATGTGTGAGACAGTGTGAGTGAGTAAGCATGTGTGTTCTCATGTATGTGTAAGTGGCACATTCCCTCCTTCTCTCTCTCTCTCACACACACACACACACACATCCACACACACACACGTATATTTCATATACATGTTCATACATCTTTCACTTTCTCCTCTCTTTCACTTTACAACAAAAGAAACAGGTGATTTTCAGGATAAAAATTGTTAAAAAAAAAAAAGCTTCTACTCATGTAAATTGATTACTATTGTTTGGATAGTTCTAATTAAATAAAACCAGAAGTTAGGTTAAATATATATACATGCATAAGTACCGTGAATTCCCATTCTACAAAAAGGCAAACAATTCTGTGAATACGTTACTGGGCAACGTTGGGTAGTAAGTCTAGTGACGTATAAAAATAGATTTCATCTCAAAATAGCTGACATTCCCTAATTTATACAACATAGTTCAACAACTGTTTTTTTCCATATATTGTCATTGATGCTGTTGTTTAGAGTATTATCTGTTATGAATATGCTAATCTATGTATTTTGTCATCAGAGAACATCTCAAGTAGACTTTTGATCAATGCAGTTCAATTGTGATAATATCAACTTTAATTTGGATATTATTAGTGTATCTAAGTGTATGTGTAGGCGCAATGGCCTAGTGGTTAGGGCAGCGGACTCGCGGTCATAGGATCGGGGTTTCGATTCCCAGACCGGGCGTTGTGAGTGTTTATTGAGCAAAAACACCTAAAGCTCCACGAGGCTCCGGCAGGAGATGGTGGCGAACCCTGCTGTACTCTTTCACCACAACTTTCTCTCACTCTTACTTCCTGTTTCTGTTGTGCCTGTAATTCAAAGGGTCAGCCTTGTCACACTGTGTCACACTGAATATCCCCGAGAACTACATTAAGGGTACATGTGTCTGTGGTGTGCTCAACCACTTGCACGTTAATTTCATGAGCTGGCTGTTCCGTTGATCGGATCAACTGGAACCCTTGACGTCGTAAGCGACGGAGTGCCAACAAAAAAATCTAAGTGTATATATTATCCTTCAGTTTTATTTACGGGGAAGATTTGGCCACTTCTCAACAGGTTGAGAAGGATCACCTAGGTAGAAAAATAAGCTAAGTTGTACAAAAGCATTGATGACAATTCAAAACCACCATGACCTGGAAGAAGAAAAAAAAAGCCAAGAGTTGAGAACAGCGGAGAAAAGTTGTTGACAGCCTATGATCTACAGAGAGTAAAGGGATTAAATAAATGAGATATTTGTCCACCAAAATAGCCAGTGAAAGTCACTTTATTACATCACCAAGACAACCAGTAGTATTTATCCCCACTGCTAGAACAAACAGTGCTGTGGTAGTTACCATGAGGGAAACTCTCATATTGGCTTTTGGTGCAAAATGCACTCTTGTTTATATTGCTAGCAGGGAGATAAAATCCCTGCCACCTCCAGCACCAAGACCACCAGATCACATGATTTTGACCTTCCTTGGTCTTGTCTATGATGGACACTTGACTACCGAAGATAGCAACGATTCATCTCCTCACCAGCTATATACAGAATAACAGTGCCAGAACAGACGCTGGTGCTGCAATTAGCCAGTGAGCTTTTTATAGCCAGTAGTATAATTCTGTTCACTGAAAGAGCCAGTGAAGGTGGTTTCATAGTTTGAAGTTCCTGTTTCTGACCTAAAACAACAACAAACTATCCATACAATATCACTTTCCACCATCACCCAAACTCCACTCTTACCATCCAGTTTATGTGTCAATATGCTTATAAAACAATACTATAATGGTGATGATGATGATGGCCAACTGGGAGTGGAGTCATATGTCATCATCTCTCCCAACTTGTTATTTTTACTGTCCCTATTTCATTATTATTATTATTATTATGCTTTCTTTATTGGCCTACATAGAACATACAGGGACAAAAATAGAAATCACAAACAGGGTGGGGAGGGATAATAAAATAATGGAAGTTGTAGAAATAGAAGTGTGTTCCATAAAATATACTAGTCTTTTATCCTTCAAGGATTGATAAAATAAATAACAGTCAAATATAAAGAAAGAGGAAGAGATCAATTTAATTAGCTGTTTTCTCACCCAAATTTTGCAGGCCTTGTACTTATGTTAGAAAGTCATTTTTACCATTAATCAACTTAACCCATAAACTGCAATAGGCCACCTCAGTGGCCAACGCGACAGTGTGATAGGCCACCTCAGTGGCCAACGCGACAGTGTGATAGGCCACCTCAGTGGCCAACGCGACAGTGTGATAGGCCACCTCAGTGGCCAACGCGACAGTGCGACAGGTCATGTGCGTGGCCATGGAAGTAGGTCATGATTTGACCTAATTTTGATGATGTATAATGTATGCACACGATACCCTTTCACCCCAGAAACAGTGTAGCCAGTCACAGAAAATGTTAAGAAACACTGAGTATTTTTTTTCGAGTAATAGATCGATGTTGATCTTTACCCAAAATAGGCTCAGCAGTTCGTGTTACATACAGCAAAAGGGTTAATATAGATGTATTGTTAGAACACCAAATACTGACTGCATTATTTACCTTGTGAGGACCTCTTTTATGTACACATGGAGCATAAAAGCACACATATTTATATGGCTGGCAGATGAGAATTGTCTGCCTGGGTGCTGGACGAGTCTCATTTGCCAGCAATATAAATATGTGCTTTTCTGCACCATGCATCCATATGACAAAATGTCCTCTCAAGGCAAATAATGCTGTATTCAATGCTGTAACAATACATCCATGTTAAATTAAATATAAAGATTGCCTTTTGGTATTAATTCTGCTTTGTTTCTAATAATTATTTTTTAATTCTTATTAGTAGGCGCAAGAGGGAAACTGAAAGAAGCCCGTCGTATATATGTATATGTGTATATATATATATATGTGTGTGTGTGTTTGTGTGTCTGTGTTTGTCCCCCAACATTGTGTGACAACCAATGCTGGTGTGTTTACGTCCCTGTAACTTAGCGGTTCGGCAAAAGCGACCAATAGAATAAGTACTAGGCTTACAAAGAATAAGTCCTGGGGTCGATTTGCTTGACTAAAGGCAGTGCTCCAGCATGGCCGCAGTCAAATGATTGAAACAAGTAAAAGAGTAAAAAAGAGTAAAAGAGAGTATATGAAGAGAAATGTAAGAAACTTTGGACAAAATGCCTTGTGGTGGTATTAATTACATTATTTTGTATTTTGAGTTCAAATCTAACCAGAAGTTTATAAAATAAGTAGCCTGTCAGATACTGGGGTCAGTTTAAAGAAGTAAATTCTCAGCCATTCCTCCACCTAGTCTTTTGTATATGTTTGTAGCCATTATATAAAATTCAAATTTTATATAAAATTCCAAGTAGACTGGGAGAACTCTTAGAGCATCAGACGAGATACCTTGCCATCTTTGTTCTGCCTCTGTACGTTCTGAGTTCAAATCCATCGAACTCAACTTTGCCTTTCATCTTTTCAGGGTCGATGAAAAAAAGAGTACTAGTCTAGTACAAGGATCAATGGTACTGACTAACCCCGTCCCAAATTTCAGACCTTGTGTTTATGCTAAAAAGAATCATTATTATTATTATTGTTAGTATCATCATCATCTTTCAGCTCTTTACATTCTGAGTTCAAATTCCATCAAGGTCAACTTTACTTTTTCATAGAAACAGTTTTAAATTTTGGTACATGGCCTTAATTTTAGGGGGAGTGGAGTCAATCAATTACATCAACCTGCAGTATTTGATAACTGGTACTTTACTTAATGACTCTGAAAGGATGAAAAGCAGGGTTCAGTCCCACTGCGTGGCACCTTGGGCAAGTGTCTTCTACTAT
>NC_068991.1:21908342-21915842 GCF_001194135.2 Octopus bimaculoides
TACTCTTTGCTTTATATATATATATATATATATATATATATATAATATAGCATTTTATTATGGCTGCTTTATATAACATGTCCTATTTCTCTAAGCAGGCTGTGTCTTCCAGTTCGACAAAAGAAACTTGTCCACGTGCTAGCATTTACTAAAACTTTAGGATCTGGAATTAAGTGATGTGGTGGAATGTAAAAAGAATGTGCGATCTTTGAGTTACACCTAACTTGCATCTCTTTGATCCATTTATATATTCTCCACGATTCTCCATTTGGTTATATGTGGTGTGCATTTGGTCTTCAGATCTCATACATATCTAGCCAAAGTAATGGCTTCATTTTCATTAATTTGGTCGGAAAGAAGACTGATAGTTTGCGGGGCAACTTTATGAGCTTCCTTTCGCATAAACCGACGTAATTTTTTTCTCAGGTATGTTATCTTGGAGCAGTGTAGTAACAATTCGGCTTCATAAACAACTGCGTTTATCTAACATGTCTGATTAAGCGGGCAAGCTTCAGGGTTGCTACACATTGATAAAAATAAAGCTAATGCATACATTCACACGTATAAATACGTGTGTATACTTGTGTATTCATTTACGTGTATACACACACACACACACATATATATATGCGCATGAGTGCGGCACCTAAGGCAAATGTCTTCTACAGCCACGGGCCGACAAAGTTTTGTGAGTGGATTTGGTAGATGGAAACTGAAAGAGGCACATCGTGTATATGTATGATTGTGTGTGTGTGTGTGTGTGTGTGTGTGTGTGTGTGTGTGTTTGTGTAACTTATAGCGAGGGATTATCAATCCAGGCTCTCTGTTGTCACAGCAGGCTAACAATATTATTTAGATTAGTGAAGAACTCCAGGTAATCTTTTGGTAGG
This sequence comes from Octopus bimaculoides, assembly GCF_001194135.2. NCBI lineage: Eukaryota > Metazoa > Mollusca > Cephalopoda > Octopoda > Octopodidae > Octopus > Octopus bimaculoides. The sequence continues at coordinate 21,909,233 of NC_068991.1, forward strand.
GTCCAAGGTTAGTGCACATCACAATTCTATATTGTAAATCCGATAGAATAAGTACTAGGCTTACAAAGAATAAGCCCTAGAGTCAATTTGCTCGACTAAAGGCGGTGCTCCAGCATGGCCGCAGTCAAATGACTGAAACAAGTAAAAGAGTAACCAAAAGAAATGTTGTTAAGTATTTCTCCAACACTAATGATTCTGCTAGGTCACCACCTTAATAATAATGATTTTTGAGGTGAAGGGTGAGCTGATTACATCAACTGCCGTGCTCAACTGGTACTTATTTTATCAAACCAAAAGGATGAAAGGCTAAGTCAACTTTGGTGGCATTTGAACTCGGAACATAATAAGGCCAGAAGAAATTCTGCTAAGCATTTTGTCCAGTGTGCTAACAATCCTGCCAGCTCCCCACCTTTCAAATTTTGACACAAGGCCAGTAATTTTGGAGGAGGGGATAAGTCAATTATAGTGACCCCCAGCACTCAACTGGAAGTTATTTTATCAAAACCAAAAGAAAGGCAAAGTCAACCTCGATAGAATTTCAACTCAGAACAATAATAATGGTTTCAAATTTTTGCATAAGGCCAGAAATTGGAGGAGGGGGTAAGACAATTGTATTGATGCCAGTGCTCGACTGATACTTATTTCATCGACCCCTGAAAGGATGAAAGGCAATGTCAACCTTGGTAGAATTTGAACTCAGAATTTAAAGACACATGAAATGCCACTAAACATTTTGTCTGGCATGGTAACAATTGTGCCTGCTTACCTTAACAGTGGTAATAAAAATACCAAGATTTCATCATCCATATATTTTAGAACTGATCACATATCACAACACTGGCACACCAAAACTTTGGATGGTGGCGGTGGTGGTGGTGATGGTTGTGGTGATGGATAAGGGAGGAGGTAGTGTTGGTGATGGTGGAGATGATAATAGTAGTGGTGGAGTTAATGGTTGGTGATGGTGATGGTAGTGATTGTGATGGTGGCAGTGATGCTAGTAGTGGTGGTTGTAGTAGTAATAGCAGTGGTGGTTGAGGAGGTGACAATGGTCGTGGGAGTAATGAGTGATTGTATAGGTGGTGATGGTGGTGGAGGTGGTGATGAAATTACACTGTCTGTTGACACAATAAGACAGTAGGGATTAAACAATGTGGTGGTGAGTAGTAGTAATAGTAGTGGTGGTGGTGGTAGTGGTGATGGTGCTACTGCTGCTTATGATGGAGGTAAACTATAAGAAGGGACAACAGCAATAGTAATGGGAGTAGTGAGGATAAAGTCAAGGTTGCCAGTCTGTGACATTTCATCTGGAGATAATTTAGTAAATTTTATAATGAAGGTATCCATTACACTGATGGCTGTTAATTAACAGGGGTACATTTCAAAATAAACTCTTCAGAGTACCCTAAATTTCATACACTGCACCCCCCACAGCCACATCATCATTATCCCACCACCAACAACAAAACAAAATCCCCATCATTATCTCTTCTACCACCACAACCACCACCAACATTATTATTACTGATAACATCACCACCACCATCACATTTGTACACCAACGCAACCACCACCTGCAAACAGTGAGGCTCTATGTGATTGCCTTGCTAGAAATAGCAACCAAATCCAACGAATTCGCTTTTGTAAGATGGTAAAGCATGATTTGAGGGAGATTTGACCCTTATTTCTTTTGGGTTGAGCAATTACACAGAGGGTCCCAAAGTAGAAGCCCAGTTTCTCAAACATTTTTTACGTATAGACTGCTTTGATACCCATTTTACTTCAATAGTTCCTCCTACCCATTCAATGTTTAAAAAAAAGAAATCATATTTTTTTATGATTAAATATTATTAGGAATTGCATAAACAAGATTGTTAAAATATATTGTTTTTTGTTCTTTTAATTGTTTCAATCATTTGACTGTGGCCATACTGGAGCATCATCTTGAGAGGTTTTAGTTGAATAAATCAACCCCAGGACATTTTTTAAGTCTGGTACTTATTCTATCGGTCTCTTTTGCTGAACTGCAAAGTTATGGGGGTGTAAACACACCAACACTAGTTGTCAAGCAATGATGGTGGCGATAAACACACACACACACACACACATATATATAAGGGCATTACTACAGAATAATGCCACACACTAGACTTCCCAAATAAACACATTTTAGTACCGAATGCGAGGAGAGTTGCTTTTCCTCGCATTCAGTACTAAAATGTGTGTATTTGGGAAGTCTAGTGTGTGGCATTATTCTGCAGGAATGCCCTTATATAAATATAAATGAATAATTATATTCTTGGGAATAGAAATTTCCCTTATGAATTTTTTTGCACATTAGCTTCCTGATAAAATTCTTGTAAAAGATTTTTATCCTATTATTGAATTTATATATATATATATATATATATATATATATATACATACACACACAATGAGCATCTTTCAGTTTCTGTCTACCAAATCCACTCATGAGGCTTTGGTCAGCCGAAGGCTATAGTAGAAGATACTTGCCCAAGGTGCCACACAGTGGGACTGAATCCAAAACCACGTGGTTGGAAAGCAAGCTTTTTACCACACATGGTGCATTGGCCAAGTATTGTAGAAATAACCAATTTATTGCAAATAAATTTTAACAAAATCTTATATGGAACTTGGTTGAGAACCACTGATCACAACTGTGACTGCTTTGTCTTTTTAAGGGTTTCTATGACTACACTATCTAATGTGGTCTTCATTTTTCTAAGGTTGTAAAAGTGTAACTCAAGGGAGAATTGCCTATTTCTACAGGTTATGCAAACATGTAAAGGCTCCTTAATTTAATTGATCTAGTATTAGTTTGTTGCTAAGTCATGGGTTCCAAGTTTTCTTTTCACAATATTTTACTAGTCATATAAATTTAGTGAGCCAATTGTAATACGAGATCTTACTCTTAGCTCTATTACAAATCTATAGACTCATTAGATCAAAACTAACACTGATTTCCATGATGTACAAACAACTGCCCCAGCTGTAGCTGGTAATCATTTTTAGCTGAATAGACTGAGACAACATGAAATGAAGCGTCTTGCTCAAGAACAACATAATATGCCATTCAGACTGGGAATCAAAACCACAACATTATAATCTTGAGTCTAATATCTTAACCACCATACCATATACCATCATGTATATGAACCATCATCATCATTGAACATCTGTTTTCCATGCTGACATGAGTTGGATGGTTTGACAGGATCCAGTAAGCTGCAATGTCAGCTTTGCAATGTTTTCTACAGCTAGACACCCTTCCAATGTCAATCACCCCTTACAGTGTGTACTGGGTACATTTTTTTGTGACACTGGCACTACTTTTGAGGTTGCCAAGTACATTGCGTAACAGACAAAATCAGGAAAGAGAAAAGCCTCCATGGCCAACTGGGGGGAATGGCATTGGGAAAGGAGAGGTGGCTTTATATCAGGTGCTGAGAGACTAAAGCATGATAAAGGCGGGGGTGGGGGAGAACAGGTATCTTGCTATAGAGGAGATACAAGGCTACTCCAAGTTATAAAGGTGAGTAGTAGTTATTGAGAACCTGAAGATAAAGAAGAAAGATGATAATGAGAGTGTATCAGAGCAAATTCTCAAAGTAGGTGACCATAAGAGAGGATGTGGACAGTGTATCAGGTTGTGGACAGTGTATAAAGTTTGGTGAGGGCATGTTATTCAACTAATTCTTTTGTCTAGTTTTCTCTTGGAAATTCCATAATCATATATATGTATATATATGTATATATATATATATATATATATAGCACAATATATAACATAATAACATAAAAAGATATTTAGAGTTGTGGCATTAGACTACGTGATAAATATGGGAAAGACTTCAATGACTCAGAAAAATCACATCAAATCAACACATGAAAATAAATGCAGAAATTAGTAAAATAACTTATCTTACGCTAGTGTTTGAAACATAAATTAACATTACATTTTGATGGAAGGTTTTCATTTAAATCACTCCAAAACAAGAAGATTCTATTACAAAAGAATTAGGGGCAGTCTTGGGTTGGCTAGTATCAAAAATGTTAACTCTTTTGTTACTATATTTCTGTTCAAACACACTGTTGTAGTTTCAACTAATTTTGTAGTTTTAAGAATTTACTGAAATAACATTAAATTGGTGTTTAAAAACATAAATTAACATAAATTTTTGATGGAAAGTTTTGATTTACATCACTTTAAAACAAGCTTGCATTATGGAACCAAGACTGGTTTCAAGTGGGCCAATATCAAAAGGTTTGAAGTCTTGCATTCCTGTTACAGCCCAGAGAACTATAATAAACAGGAGGGGGATGAGGACTGAGCCCTGTTTTCATATTTCAATTAAAAACACTCAGATATTCTATTATGTTGCAACATCTTAATGCCTTTTTAATAACAAAATAAGTAACCCCTTTGATACTAACCCATCTGAGACCTGAGATCACCCCTAGATCTATAATACAAATTTCCTATTTCAAAGTGATCTAAATTAAAACATTCCTGTTAGGAATCAATAATGATTAAGTATTAAAGTTACTTGTTTTACTAATTCTCACTATATTCTTGATTTTACTTTCCAAATTAATTGAAACAGATAACCAGAGGGGTTTAAATGGCTGCAGAGTGAGTCCCTGGGTAACTCCATCACCACCACAACTACTACTGCCAACAGCAGCAGACATTCTTTTTCATACATCAAAATATATTGATAGTGAACAAATATCATTTAACACTGATTTTTTGAGAAATTCCAACAAGAATTTTTGGATCATCAATTCATATATCAATGCCTGGGGGTACCAAATAGTGAATATATATTTTGTAATTTTTTTTTCTTCTTTTTTTTTTTGTCAAGTTGCAGTAGGGTTGGGATAAGCAGATATAGAATGATAAACAGAAAGAGAGAGAGAGAGAGAGAGAGAGAGAGAGAGAGAGAGAGAGAGAGAGAGAGAGAGAGAGAGAAAGAGAGAGAGAGAGAGAGAGAGAGAGCAAGAAAAGAGAAATTAGGGCAGAGAGAGAAGAATCATAGAAACTAGGGCAGAGAGAGAAAAAACATAGAAACTGGGGCAGAGAGAGAGAAAGAAAGAAAGAGTGGAAATCAGAGGAATTGGGATAGAAAAGCAGAGAAACTGCAACAGAGAAGTAGACAGAAAGCCAAGGACAGTGAAGTAGACAGAAAGGGACACTGAAGTAGGGAAATAGAGGGAGAGAAGTGGGAGAAAGCCAGACGAAAGAGAGAGAGGGGGAGAGATAGAAAGATAGACAGCATAACGGATAAGGAAGTCAGTGCTAGAGACAGATGTAGAGAGACAAGGAAAATGACAGGATGTTAAAGACAGAGAGAAGAGATGAAAAATAAACAGAGGGAGAGAGACATACAAACGTAGACATAGAGTTAGAAGGAGGAAGACAAGAAGACAAATGAAGAAATGACAAGAGAGACAGAAGATAGGCACAGGCAGAAAACCAGACATAGAAGCAGAAAATAGAGATAAAGCGAGACAATTGGTATCATACAGTTCTAAAAACACATATATATGTTTTCACATCTTTTCAGAGAGTGGCTAATAACTACCGCGAGGTCTTCGTTTTCTTTCTCTAGAATGAATAATTAAGAATTTTTTTTTTTGCATATAATATTCTAGCATATATCTCTCTTAGTTCATTACATAACTTTGGAAGTATACTTTTGCCAGCGTGGCAGGAAATATGATAGACATACAATAATTATGATTTAACTTTTTATCAAATTTTTTGGTGCTAATGCAAAAAGATAAACAAAACTAATTTTCTAAAGAAAAAAAATTTTATAAGCACAAGCATGGCTGTGTGGTAAGAAGCTTGCTTCCCAGTCACATGGCACCTTGGGAAAGTATCTTCTACTATAGCTTCAGGCCAACCAAAGCCTTGTAAGTGGATTTGGTAGATGAAAACTGAAAGAAGCCCATCATATATATCTATGTATATATCTATGTGTGCATGTCTTTTGTGTCTGTTTTTGCCCCCCCCCCTCCCTATCAGTGCTTGACAACTGGTGTTGGTGTGTTTATGTTCCTGTACCTTGGTGGTTCAGCAAAAGAGACTGATAGAATAAGTACTAGGGTCGATTTGTTCAACTAAAACCCTTTAGGGGGGTGCTCCAGCATGGCCGCAGTCAAATGACTGAAACAAGTAAAAGAATAAAAGAATTAGCATAAAATGAAATTAAATAAAACAAATTTTTCATTTGTATATTTGCAATAAATATATTTTTATCTCTTATCTTTTACTTGTTTCAGTCACTGAAATGTGGCCATGCTGGGACATGCTTTAAAGGATTTTAACAAAAAAAAAATCAACCCAAGTTTTTTTGTTTGTTTCTTTGTTTGCTTCTTAAAGCCTGGTACTTATTCTATCGGTTTTGCTGAACCGCTAAGTTATGGGGATATAAACAAACCAGCACCAGTTGTCAAGTGGTGGTGGGGGGATAAACACAGACACATGCACACACATAACACACACATATATACACACACACATATATACACGCATACATATACACACACATACACATATATACACACACACAACAGGCTTCTA
>NC_068991.1:21917354-21917628 GCF_001194135.2 Octopus bimaculoides
TGGAGCAATGTGAAATAAAGTGTCTTGCCCAAGAACACAACACACAGCCCAGTCCAGGAACTGAATTGACTACCTCAGACTTGTGAGCCCGACACTAACCACTGAGCCATGCACCTTCATTGACATATTTATATATGTATATGTAGTGAAACTACCTATCGCCATTAGATACAAAACTACTATCGCCATTACATACAATCTTCTCATTTAAATATAAATAAATGCGAGCGTAGTAGAGAACCCATTCCTTGTCATCACGTGACTGAATATTATT
>NC_068991.1:21918157-21919770 GCF_001194135.2 Octopus bimaculoides
AAACAGACAAGAAATTCTCAGCCAGCGACGAACATCTGTATAACAAGAATCACGGCCCAGCATCGATGCCACGACATCACAACTAGTGATCAGCACTGCCACACTCAGCCTCTCCTCACTTTCACATACAGAACTTTTCCTATAGTGTACTAACGAACTGGTATAATTGTTCACGTGTTATTGACTCTTTCTATTTGCTGTAAACACTCATACACACATGTATCACTCACATACACACTTTACTTTGTATGACGGCCTGTCTTTGATTATGTTCTTATATGTCGCATTCACACTCACACACAGATATACATCTTTAACGCTACAATAAATCATCTAATACGGTTGTGGTCTTTCATTACTGGTCATCTATGTTATCGTCGTATAACATATCATCTATATCATCCATCGATATATAATTGTGTGTTCGACCGTGTGACACGTTTAAATAAAAGGAGTCCTCTGTTTTTCCATTCGTCACCATATCTCCTTTTTGAGTTCACACGGTCGTCCCTTACATATATAAATGTATGTGTATATGAGTGTTATTTCTTTACTACCCACAAGGGGCTACACACAGAGGGGACAAACAAGGACAGACAAAGGGATTAAGTCGATTACATTGACCCCAGTGCGTAACTGGTACTTATTTAATCGACCCCAAAAAGATGAAAGGCAAAGTCAACCTTGGCGGAATTTGAACTCAGAACGTAGCGGCAGACGAAATACCGCTAAGCATTTCGCCCGGCGTGCTAACGTTTCTGCCAGCTCGCCGCCTTTATATGTGTATATGAGTGTGTATGTATCTGTAGGGAAATGGTTATACACCATTAGGTGTACTCTGCTTCTGTACATAAAATTTCTTGAAGAAAGAACGGAAAGCAGATTCTGAACTATCAACACAACAATATTTATTACAATAGAATTCTGCAGCACTTCGCCCTTTGGTTACTGAGACGCAGTCAATGAAGTTGCGTGGTTATGTGTGTAGCTCCAGAGTTGGGTTGTTGGAGGGGCTGCTGCGACGTCTAGGCTCTTCGACGGCCAACGAAGAAAGAGAGTGAAAGAAGCGCGAAAGCTTGGATGTCGATGACTACGCATGCGCATGAGACTCTTCCTGTTTCCTTCCGCAACTAGTCCCTGCGCATGCGTGGATAAAAACTCCGGAAATGTTGTCTGCTATAAGGCGTCACTACATATCTAATGTGTGCTGTGTCTTTACGTTTATATTGTCCCCCACAACTGGTGTTGGTTTGTTTACAACTCCATAATTCAACAGCTCTATAAAAAGAGCCCAATAGAATAAATATCAGACTTTAAAAAAAAAACATAAGTACTTTGGTTGCAGTCCAATGACTGAAACGAGTAAAAGATGATAAAAAAATATAAGCCGACAGACAGACAGGCAGGCAGCGATCAGTCTTATTAAGTCATTGGTATCTGTTCGTAATTAACTGTCACCCCATGTTCTGAGGATTGGATGGTCTTTGTTCTTTTTTATCAGAATGAAGAGCTAGAACCATCGTCATCATCATCATCACAGTGATAGGCACTACCACTGGCAGCATCAATATCGTCAATAGTAGTAGTTGTGGTGGTGGTGGTGGTGGTGGTGG
>NC_068991.1:21919780-21924121 GCF_001194135.2 Octopus bimaculoides
ACTTTAGCCCAGCCAAGCCAAAAAACATTTTATCTCAACACACACACACTCACCCTTCCCTCGTTATATTTATAGCTACGACTTAATGGAGACAAGGTGCAGAATAGCGTCGGCAGTAATGGTGGTATTGGTGGCGAAGTCATCGGGGGGGGGGGGGCCTCGTCGTTGGTTGTCATCGTAGAAATGATGGTGTTGATGGTGATAGTAGCAGTAGCAGTAGTGGTGGTGGCATCGATGAGATAGATGGTGATAGTTGCAGTAGACGTAATGCATGTATAAAATATACTGTTGTTGTTTAATCCCGGATTACTCATGATCAAACAGCCTATAATTATAATTATGAAGACATTCTAGCCATGACCATCTTGCTTTTTTTTTAGGGGTAGTTCTTAGATAATATCAAATGTTCCTTCATTTTTTTTTAGATGGTGAGGAGTGATATGAGGGAAATTTAGCTGTTATTTCTTGTAGCTTGCACGAACACGTAAAGGCTTCACTGGCCTGTAGCCGTTTTTGTGTAATGTGCGTGAGAGTAGAGGGAGGAGAGGACCGACGGAATGACAGGCAGACAAATGGACTGACAGATGGATAGATAAATGTATACAAAAATACTTGTCACATTTAATGACATGTTCCAATAGTGAGAGAGAGAGAGAGAGAGAGAGTGTGTGTGTGTGTGTGTGTGAAGAAAAGTAAATAAGATAGCTAGATAGATAGATAGATAGATAGATAGATAGACAGACAAGGACAGAGAAACTGATAGACAAGTAGGTAGGCAGGTACATTAGTAGATAGACAGACAGATAGATAGGTGGGTAAATACATGGGTACGACAGACTGACCGACAGACAAGTAGATGGACAGATAGATAAGTAGGGAGATAGACAAACCAACCAACAAAGTAGGTAGATACATAGGTAGATGCACAGACAGACAGACTACAACATGTCACATAGTGTGCATGTGTATTTGTAATAGTATAAATGTGTATAAATCTTACAACTCCAGAGTTTGTAACTTGAAGCTGTCTTCATGCAAAAACAGTAATTCTGAGAGTGGAATCATTGTCTTTTTACATTTGTTTTGTGGTGTTTGAAAGTTTTCAATAACTAAGAATGATTCCAGACTCCACAGGATTCCTTTCCCAGCTTGAGCCAAAGGGGCTGACAGTATGACAATTTTCCCTGTTCCATGGCAGTAGGCCCTTCATCTGGGATGCCACATGCTGTGACACCCTCTCCTGCAGCAACTTGGTGTATTCAGCAACCACCAGCCCAGGCGCCACTGCTCATCAGGCTAAGAAGAGCAAAACTGTCAAAGTATTGGTTACTCTCTGAGAGGTTTATGGATGAACTTGTGGCAGTGGAGTCCTCCAGTGTTCTTGGCCATTTCTGCCCTGATAGCTGTAAGCAAGGAAATGGTCCAGGAACCATCTGCAAGTGCAAGCCCCATGAGTCAGAATGACTGTTCCAGTGCATCTACCTTGTCACCCTCCAGAGCAATGGCTTTTCCATTTTGCCTGCTGGAACCATGAAGTGGTCTGAATTACAGGAAATCGAGAGACTGTAAGAATTCTGTAGCTTACTACACAAACAATAAACTTATACAACCCCCTCTTCATTACAGAAACACTCATTAAGCATTCTTTTGTGTGGACAAAAATATACATAAAAACTTTTCATGGCTAATTCCTTTCAAGATTCGAAATTACCTACACTCTTCATCTTTAACCCCCAATCCACTGCATGTGTTGTCTCTTATACTTACTTTGAGAGTTCACTCTGGCACCTCACCTCCACCATCTTTATTTTCTTTCCCCCCTTACCCCACCCGCCCTTATATAATGCAGGGGGTGGGGAGTAGCTATGTATCTCCCTTCTGGCAAGACACCTCTATTTGTCTTGATCCTTTTATACATATATAAGGAGGTCAGTGATAGAGAGACAGATCTAGGGAGACAAAGAAAATGATAAAATGTTAGAGGCAAAGAGAGAAGAGACAAAAAAGAGACAGACAGACAGATGTACAAACACACAGATAGAAAGAAGAAGAGAAGACTTTAGCCTCTCAACACCTGGGCACAAAACTACCCCCACCCTCTCTCAAATACATCACTACTTAGTTAAGGAGGGTTTTTCCTTGTATTTACTTTGCCTTAAAAGTTACTTGGTAACCTCATGAGAGCTGGTATTATGAAAAGAGCACCCAGTACACTCCGTAAAGTGGTTGATATTAGGAAGTTGACCTCAGCAGGATTTGAACTCAGAATGTAAAAAGCCAGAAGAAAAGCAGCTAAGTACTTTATCCAACAAGCTAACAAATCTGCAATCTCATTCACTGCCCCTGGTTTCGAATTTAGGCAAAGAGCCAGCAATTTTGAGGGTAAGAAGTTACTTAATACTATCAACTCCAGTACTTGACTGGTACTTTATTTCATCAGCCACAGAGAAATGAAAGGCAAAGCTGACCTTGAGAGGATTTGAACACAGAATTTAAAGAGCTATAACTAAATATTAAATATTGCATGGCATTTTGTCCAATGCTTTAACAATCCTGCCAATACAAATCATAGTAATAATGGTTTCAAATTTTTGCACAAGGCCAGCAATTTCGGGGGAGAGGGTGAGTTGATTACATTGACACCAGTGCCCAGCTAGTACTTATTCTGTTGACACTGGAAGGATGAAAAGCAAAGCGAACCTCAGCATAATAATAATAATGATGATTTCAAATTCTGGCATGGGGCTGACAATTTAAAAGGAGGGGATAAATCAATTACATCAACTGGTACTTATTTTATCAACCCCAAAAGGATGAAAGGCAAAGCTGTCCTTGGCAGAACTTGAACTCAGAATGTAATGATGGACAAAATGCCACTAAGCATTTTACCCGGCATGATTCTGCCAGTTCACTGCCTTAATAATAATGACAATAATAATAATGCCCGGATGCAGTACCAAGCAGTGGTTCTCATGGCTTTTGATCTTAATTGATTGGAAGTGTTATCATGTACATTGTTTTGTCTTGGTATAAAAGATGGGCTACAGCAAATATTCTGCTCAATACCACAGATTTGCTTGTCAGATGTTTGACCGTAACCAGTTGAGCATGTTCCTTGGTGGCTGACGATATGTGCATCTCTGATCATGAGCATAAGTAGTGGGGGAGCATCATAGCCATGTGTTAAGAGGAATTCTTTGGGATCTGAATAATTCACCTTTGGAAACATGGGTGTTTTTCTCAACATCCTTAAATAAACCTTATTCAGGGACCTTTTGAGTGGGATGGGCTACTCGACCTGAAGAAAATTCTAACTGAGCCCCACCTGCAAGGTCATGCGCTGTTTATCTTGATATGAGATCACCATGTCACGCACATATGGTTGTGATGCATGTGCCTGGTGTACCCTTATCAGACGGGTAGTCATGATATATTGGGCATCGTATATTGGGCATCGTATATTTTACCCCAGTGTCACTTTGATGGCTTGCACCGCTTTCTCACTCAATAATAATAAAAATAGTAATAAATTGATTAAAGTTTTAAAAAGGAAATTAATTAAATTAATTACAGGTCATGTTGATTAAAATATATGACTTGATGAGATCGTTTTCGTAATGATACTTGCTCTCCGCAATCAAAGTTAGAAAACACTGCTTTAATCTGTGTAATCAGATCTTAGTAAAGTTGAAACTCTCATATGAAGTGGTTTTAAAGATTGTTGTAGAACATTTTGTATGCCTCACACCAAATAATTACCCCATTATAAATAACTCAAGTAACAATAGTAACAAGATGGATGGGATGTATTGAACTACCTATTCACTGATCAAGAGTTCAAATGCCTTACAAGAGTTTTGTTCTGTTTCTAGAGCAAAACATTCTATTATGCTGTTTCATTTCACCTTACTGGCAACAATAGGTATTAAATTACTCGTTAAGTGATACCATGTTATGAAGTTTAGTATTCTATACAACAGAAAAATATTTATTTTTGATGTTTAGTCTTCATTACCTTCATCTTTCTTTCTCTCTCTCTCTCTCTCTCTCATATCCCCTTCTTCACATACCTTCCACCCTTAAATTTGTTAGATACCACTAGATCCCCCTATACAACTCTCTCTCTCTCTCTCTCTCTCTCTCTCTCTCTCTCTCTCTCTCACACACACTAACCCCTGATACTACCCTTTCCTTCCCTCTTGCTCTCCCACACTCCTTATCTCAACTTTTTTACTCTCCTCCGCCACCACTCTCACAATAAATTTGTTCTTCCCCATTATATTTAACATTCTCATTAACTTCACCTAATATCATCTCTCTCTCTCTTTCTCCCCCCTTCCC
>NC_068991.1:21924544-21926396 GCF_001194135.2 Octopus bimaculoides
ATGTGTGTGTGTGTGTGTGTGTGTTTGTGTGTATGTGTTTGTCCTCCTAGCATTGCTTGACAACCGATGCTGGTGTGTTTATGTCCCCGTAACTTAGCGGTTCGGCAAAAAGAGACTGATAGAATAAGTACTAGGCTTACAAAGAATAAGTCCCGGGGTCGATTTGCTCGACTAAAAAGGTGGTGCTCCAGCATGGCCGCAGTCAAATGAATGAAACAAGTAAAAGAGTAAGTTTTGTGATACTAACTTACTCCTTTAAAGTGATCTAAATTAAAAGCTTCCATCAAAATTTCATGTTTTAAACACCAACTTAATAATGACAGTGCTATTATACTAAGTTCTTTATTATTTTCAAAATTAATTGATACAAAGATAGTGTATCTCAAGAGAAATATGGTACCAAAAGAGTTAAAGTGAGCTAAATTTTAAAGCTTCCATCAAAATTACATGTAAATTTATATTTCAAACATAAGCTTAATGACAACATTATACTAAACAGAAGAATTTGGTATAAAAGGAATTAAATGTAGTGTGCAAAGAGAGAGGAATTACTGTCTTAGTACAAAAATGTAATGCACATGGAAGATAACATATATGTAAAGAAGTACCAGGAGATCCAAGTAGGAAGGAATTAAAGTATGAAAAAAAAACAATGCTGAATCTCATAAAGCAGACGATGAGGAGGTGGAGGATGGGAGGAGGAGGTGGAGGATGGGAGGAGGAGGAAAGGGTAACGGTGATGATGATGATGATGTTACCTATACAAACATAAGGAAAAATTAACATGAAGACAGTGGCAGCAGCAATGATGACAATGATAGTGAATTATTAGTTTATAGGCACAGGAGTGTCTGTGTGGTAAGTAGCTCGCTTACCAACCACATGGTTCCGGGTTCAGTCCCACTGCGTGACACCTTGGGCAAATGTCTTCTACTATAGCCTCGGGCCGACCAAAGCCTTGTGAGTGGATTTGGTAGACGGAAACTGAAAGAAGCCTGTCGTATATATGTATATATGTATGTGTATATGTTTGTGTGTCTGTGTCTGTGTCCCCAACATCGCTTGACAACCGATGCTGGTGTGTTTACGTCCCTGTAACTTAGCGGTTCGGCAAAAACAGACCGATAGAATAAGTACTAGGCTTCCAAAGAATAAGTCCTGCAGTCGATTGGCTCGACTAAAGGTGGTGCTCCAGCATGGCTGCAGTCAAATGACTGAAACAAGTAAAAGAGTAAAAGAGTAAGATTTTGAGTTCAAATCTACTGATGCTGATGCTGTTTTCATTGTCTCCAGGGAGTTGGTGAAGGAGGACATAATTCTGTAAGCTTCACCAAAGAATAAACACATCTGTTAATAGAATAGAATATTAAGGAAGGGGATTCTTTTAGATCAGACAATAACCCTACACTTTAGGTTTAGGTTTGATGATTTTTAATGATGTGATGTTTATGTCTTTCCCCAAGTACATGAGATGAAACAGTTTTCAGCTGAGAGTTGAAATGCAGTTAGTGGATTCAATATGGCAGAAGCTCACCCCCAGCTCTTAATTTTATTACATCATGACTAAAAACGTAGACCAGTATGAGACAACAGTAATTCTGGAGGCATATTTGTTTTAATACATTACTCTTCATGAGATGCAGACATTACAGTGTAGTTGAGAAGCTTGCTTCCCAAGTACGTGGTTTCAGGATCAGTCCAACTACACAGCAACTTGGGAAAGAATCTTCTACTATAGCCCTGTGAGAAATTTTGGTAAACTGAAAGAAGCTCATTGTGTGTGTGTATGTCTCTATATATATATATATATATGTATATATATATATATATATATATATATATATATATATAT
>NC_068991.1:21926466-21932510 GCF_001194135.2 Octopus bimaculoides
ATACACATATATACACAGAGAGAGAGAAACATACATACATACATCTCCCCTTCTTCCTAGCTCCCCTGTGACACCTCTGTCTGACATTCGCCATGATAGATCGCTAGCCACTATATCTTTTTCTATTTTCTCTCCCTGTTTATTTCTGTGTTCCATTCTGTCGAAGAGCACAGGCTCGAAACAGAAAAGACTTTCTCATTTCCCAAGCGTTGTAAATAGAGGTGTAAATAGGGGGACATTATGTTGATGATGAAGATGATATCTTACACAAAGTGTATTTTGTGGCACAGAAGACACATAGTTTTGTACCTTAAAAATTAACAGGTCTTTCATCATGATATTTGAAAAGTTGTTGCTGTCATTTCCTTTGGGTTAACTGAAATCAGCTCCTTACAAAGAATGTTATTTCATTACTTAGCAATTAATAACATTTTTTATATTATAAAACATTTGATTTAACTAATATTGTTGATATAAATACAGTCACAATTACTCAGTAAATATTAAAAAATGGCTTTTTAAAAATTCTTCTGGAGCTGCACTGCTTTTGTTGTTGTGCTATCTGTTTACTAATGGCAATGGTGCAGCTGTACCTTCTATTGAGAAATAGTGAAAGGTTAGTTTCTTGTCTCAATGAACATGGAATTTTTCGTTTTGTTCACAGATGAGTGTCCAGAACTATGTTCATTTGCCACTAGGACTTCACTGGTGTACGAAGCCATTTTTAGCGCCGATTAACAGTGGTACAATCACCACAGTATGTTGCATATATAATCACAGGGCAGTTAAAACAAAGAGCATAGTGCTGTATAATACAATAATGCTCAGAAGCAAACCACCAGGTAGGTGGCCATTGTGTGATGATTTCACTCAACAATGAGCATGCCACTGGTTTGTCTGCTAATTATGTTTGACTGCATGGATAGGGGCTTTGGTAAGTATAAAATGCTTTTATTACTTCCTAAAATGACAATTCCAAAATCTGAGAGCATCCTCTGAAATACAGTATGTACCATGTCACAAAATATAGAATTACTTTTGAACATTACAAAACAGTTCAGTTAGAATCTATCTTTGTTTTGACAGAATTTGGAACAGTGACACCAAGAGTTCACCTAAATATTCCTATGAAGGAAATTATTGGTGTAAATTGGAGCACAGTAAGAATTCTTGTTTTTGTTATTGTGGTTGTGGTTGTTAAATAGCCTCTGCTTTACCGATGAGATGATAGTAAACTAGAAGCATATGATGGATAAATAATGACATAATGATAGCATAATGTTGGATGATAGTTGCTGATAAAACAAAATGCTAGTATGATATTTCTAGCCACTGCTACACATTCAATCTTTATTGCAAAGGCAAGCTAGCTAAAGCATTTTTATCCTTTTTTTTAATTAATTTAACAAGACTAATTTTTGTTGAAATTGTTAAAAATTAAATACAGTGACATTAAACTCTGTGAACATAACTGAAACAGCATTAAAATAAAACAGCCACCTGATGTTGCTGAGAATTTTGTCTGAGAGATCTCTTTGTAAATGTAATGTTAAAAACACAACACATACTGTGTTTGTGTGTGTGTGTGTGTGTGTGTGTGTGTGTATATAAATATATATATATATATATAAGTGAAACAAAGATAATTTCAATAGTGAGTCATGTGAGAATTAGAAATATTTCACACTTCAAGGGGCTTATCAATAACATTTGTTACATATGCCTGAATGAAATAATACATAAGAAACAGTAAATACTACATTCATTGATCTTGCAGAGTGTCCCATAGGCTGTAAAAAGATTCAGTGAACACAACTGTAGCAGCACTAAAATAAAACAACCAATTGCATATTACACAAAATATATGTATCGTTCATTTAAAGTGCTGGTCACTTAAAGTAGAGGGAAGTTGTGGAAGAGGGAGACCCAGGAAGACATGGGACAAAGTACTGAAGGCTGATCTCAAACACTGAACCTTATGAAGGATATGACAGAGGACTAAGATATGTGGTGCACAGCTGTACTCAAAAAGACCCACCCACAACAACAAAATTGATATCCTAAAACCAAGGTGTAACGTTAAAAACATTGGTGAGGGTGCTGGTGCCACATAAAAAGGCACTGGTGATGGTGCCACGTAAAAAGCATCCAGGACACACTGTAAAGTGCTTGGTGTTAGGAAGGGCATCCAACTATAGAAACCAAGCCAAAACAGACTATGGAACTTGGTGCAGCCCTTGGCCTTGCCTGTTCCTATCAAGTCATCCAACCAAAGTCAGCATGGAAAATGGACATTAAATGATGATGATGATTGATGACATCATACACCATGGAAAGGTATGTTGCCAAGGGTTTTATTTGATGGGATATCTTGATATGTTCTATATTTAAGAGATGAGGAATTATGTACATTATTTACATTTGACGGATATTTGTCCTCATTTTCTTTGTTGTTAATACAATGTTTCGGCTGATATACCCTCCAGTCTTCTTCAGGTACATTGGGGAAATTTCAAACCTGGGTTCCCATTCCTAAGGTATTTTTCGATGTTATTATTATTCACTACTTGGAATTGAACACGGAAACCACTACGCCATATGCCCATGGGCATATGGCGTAGTAGTTAAGAGCGCGGGTTACTAACCCCAAGATTCCAAGTTCGATTCCAAGCAGAGACCTGAACAATAACAATAATAATAATAACATTGAAAAATACCTTAGGAATGAGAACCCAGGTTTAAAATTTCCCCAAGACACCTGAAGAAGGCTGGAGGGTATATCAGCAGAAAAGTTGTGTTAACAACAAACAAGATGAGGACAAATATCCGTTGAATGTAAATAATGTATCTTGATATGTGTTATGTTAAAAACATAACATATATCAAATCAAAATGAACATTTTTCACAACAGTGACTCATGGGAACATTAGACATGTTTCATCCCTCTTGGGGCTTAGTCAATAATATATGCCCATTTGTCACATGCCTGAACTAAGTTCCAGCCTTGTTACATAAGAAACAGTGAATAATACATCCCCAGATATCACAGAATGCCTTAAAAAACCATCCTCACCATTTTTTTTTCCTGACATAATATATCTAGGACTACACAATTCAGCTGTTTCATAAGGAATAAACTTATTCTTAATGAAACAGTTGTTTAAAATAAAGAAATTATGATCTATGCATGGAATTTAAGTTCTTCTGCCTAAAATACTGGGTTTAATTTATTCACTTAACTTTCTTGAAAGCAGTGGTCTAGCATGGCCATAGTCTAGTACCTGAAACAAGATAGGTGCAGGCGTGGCTGTGTGGTAAGAAGCTTGCTTCCCAACCACATCATTCTGGGTTCAGTTCCATTTCATGACTCTTTGGGCAAGTGTCTCCTACTTATAGCCTCAGGGTGACTAAAGTCTTGTGAGTGGATTTGGTAGATGGAAACTGAAAGAAAACTGTTGTATGTATCTGTGTGGGTGTGTGTCTGCGTGTGTCCCCCCATCATCGCTTAACAACTGATGTTCGTATGTTTATGTCCCTGTAACTTAGCAGTTCAACAAAAGAGACTGATAGAATAAGTACTAGGCTTATAAAGAATAAGTCCTGGGGTGTATTTCTTCGACTAAAAAACTCTTTAAGGCAGTGCTCCAGCATGGCTGCAGTCAAAAATGACTGAAACAAGAATTTATGTATATGACAATCCCTTGTCATATCGCAGTTCACCTATCGCGGTTTATTATTTAAGCTTATATTGATTCCTCCATGATGTTGTTTTGCATTTATACTAAAATAAATATATACAAATTATAAAAATAATTTTTAAAATATACAACACAGCACTGTTTCTATTTTGTGGATTTTCACTTATCATGGGGGTGGGGGGGAAAATAACACCCATGATAGTTGAGGGATTACTGTATATATATATATATATATATATGCATAGGAGTGGCTGTGTGGTAAGTAGCTTGCTTACCAACCACATGGATCTGGGTTCAGTTCCACTGCATGGAACCTTGGGCAAGTGTCTTCTACTATAGCCTTGGGCTGACCAAAGACTCGTGAGTAGATTTGGTAGGCAGAAACTGAAAGAAGCCTGTCGTGTGTGTGTGTGTGTGTGTGTGTATGGGTGTGTGTGTGTGATTGTGTGTGATTGTATGTGTGCGTGTGTGTATGTTTGTGTGTCTGTGTTTGTCCCCCACCACTATCACTTCACAACCGATGTTGATGTATTTACTTCCCCATCACTTAGCGGTTCAGCAAAAGAGACCAATAGAATAAGTACTAGACTTACAAAGATTAAGTTCTGGAGTGGATTTGTTCAACTAAAGGTGGTGCTCCATCATATGGCTGCAGTCAAATGACTGAACAAATAAACGAATATATATATATATACACATACACACATATTCATGTGCCACATCTGTTTCACAGGCATTGACAATTACAACCTTTCATGCCAAAGTCTGAATATTCATGAGCGTGGTTTAATGTCTTGTTTCTTTTGCTAAACTCAAAAGTTATGCTGTTTCACTATGATTCCGGATTTAAACATACTGAGATCCTGAAAGGCATAGAAAGCTTGGAGGTACTTTGTTAAAATATAATACACCAGAAGATCTCAAAAAAACTGCAAACAAATAAGGCCTTTAAAGTATTTTGAAGCCCTCTATGGATTGTAAGACTCTAAACTGTGGCTTATTTAGCTTATACTTAAATCCAGGATTGTATTTCATCATGAAATAAAAATATTTTATTCATGTAAAATTAGGAAAATACCCCATGACTGAACTGAGAAGCATTTGCAATTATGAACAAATTAATAGTAGACACACCAACAAAGGATCCACTGTATTTAGGAAGGGAAACTCTTTGCTTTTGGGGTGAAATATCACCTGCAGTCAAATTTGAAAGTGCCCACTGATGAAGTCACTAAAAATCCATGTAAAACTTTGAGCTTTTCATTACCATAGGACTGCACCTAGAAGGTTACCCTCTGAGGCAAAAGTCTGGGGAAGGTTGTTTATGGAAGACCAGCAGTCACCCATGCAAACCAGCCTCCCTATCTGTGCCACTGATGTTATCCAAGGGAAAGGCTGGCACCAGTGATGCTATAACTTTCTACAGCTGAATGAAAAGTGTCTTGCTCAAGAACACAACACAGAGCCTGGTCCAGAAATCGACACTGCCTTTGTTTAAATTGATTTTGAAAACAACAAAGAATTTAGTAAAAATAACTTAGTGATTATTAAGCTGGTGTCTGGAAGAAACACCAAGAAATTTCAAAGAACAAGAAATGTTGGTTTCAAATTTTGGCAAAAGGCCAGCAGTTTCAGGGAAGTGGGTATATCAATTTCAACAACCCCAATACTCAACCGGTACTTTACTTTATAAATCTCAAAAGGTTGGAAGGCAAAGTTGGCCTTGGCAGTATTTGAACTCAGAACATAAAGACAGATGAAATGCCACTAAGCATTTTGCCCAGCATGCTAACAATTCTGCCAGTTCACCACCTTAATGGAATAAGAAATATTAATGGTATTTTTGGTTTAGACCATTTTAAAATAGGAAGTTTGTATCATACAATCAAGAGAAGTCTCAGGGGGTTGGTATCAAATTGGCTAAGAAAACTATTTTAATCCTTAAAATTAAAGGAAACTATTTTAATCCTTAAAACCCAAATAGTAAGTTACAGGCCTATGAGTTAGTAAAATTAATGATTCGTTATTTTTCTCAGTACAGATGTGCCACGAGAGATTTTCGTGCTCTTACAATTCACCCTAATACTAAAAGGGTGTTCTTCATAGTTCGTTCACTTGCTAAAACTAGCAGCTAAATTTCCCTCAAATCATATCCTACTAATTCAAAAAATAAAAATGCAGGCACACGTTAGATAACAAACAAGTACAGAACAACCAGCTGTCCATCAAGAGTATGACCCGGTAGCATTTTACCATGCTTTTACTAATTGTTTTAGGGTCCTGTTTAGTTACAGACATAGACACACACTTGGCCCTCCACGTTCACCATGACCCATCAATACAGC
>NC_068991.1:21932520-21935772 GCF_001194135.2 Octopus bimaculoides
GGGGGGGGGGGGCTTCACCAGCACTCAGCTGGTACTCATTTACAACTAAATAGATAAGAATAAAATTAAATGAAGTGCCTTGTTCAAGGACAGAATGAGCTGCCCAGTCCAGGAATTGAACCCATGATGGCAAGTCAAATACCTTAACCACTAGGCCATGCACCTTCAAAGGGATGATATAGTGCTAGATATAAAATGTCTGGGGGCAAAAAATGAAAAAGAATCAGATGATCATGGTAAGGATACATATTTGACTGCTTAATTAGGGTTGATTTTGGCCTAGACAACCATAACAACAATAATGATTACTAAGACACTGGTTTGGGATCCCTGCCAAATAATTATATCTGCTCATTGGCTTCTGGATGGGGATGGAGGACTGTTCCATTGTTTAAGGGGAGGGAAGACAAGTCCATCGACAACTATTATAACTACTTTTTCCTAGTTCTATTTCATCCAACAAAGTACACCATCATCCCTTGCCTACCAGTACACACATCACAACAGAGATATCATGTGACCTACAGACAAACTTTTTGAAATGTCAAACGTCTCAAAAGCTAGATTTTGGTGGTGATAAACTCTGTGAGAATTTAAGAGACAAGGCAGCAGAGCTTTTTCTATAAAAAAATATACTAATTGAAAATTTTGTTCTGTAAACACTTAATGATAACCATAGGGATCGATAATTGGGTCCTCAGACCTACTAATGCAATAAACAATAAACGTATTGAAATTGTTCTGAATAAAGGAGATGTTTGGAGGAGTCATCATTTTCAATTAGACAAACATACCAAAACTAATACAGTCTGTCTCATGATTACATCTACTGTTTTTATTCCCAGCTAGAGAGAACCATTTTCATTCTGGCACCAAGCTAACTGTAAAGTTTAGAAAACTCGTTAAAAGTGGGACAAACACCGCTGGTAGAATTAGGTTTTCTCAAGACTATTAAAAGCTTATTGCATCATTTACGCATGCACGCACACACACACACACATACATACATTCGTATATCGGTTCAACTATCAGCGTTTGGGCCATGCAGCATCACAAGTTCCTGTTGTTTTTTGTTTTCAGTGTTTCATTTTGTTTTGCTGTTTTCATGGTTACTGCGACTGTTGTTTACCTTCACATCAGTCCCAGACCAACAGCTAGACATATGTTCAAAGATGTCCCAGCTGTTACCATCACATCTTTTAAATCAGTATATCCAAAGCCACATTATCCAATGCATCCTTCCATTTTCAAGACAGCAGGGTGTGGTTTCAGAGAAATCTGACTGATATTTCCAGCACATTGAATGACCCTGATAGAGGTTCTCCTATGGATGGATTTTGTTGTTGTGTGTATGTGTGTGTGTTGCTGTTGAACCCCTGGTCGGGTAAACCTATGGGTCCACAATGTTCCAGCATTGACCATCTCACTTTTTCACAAAGATATATAAAGTCAATAACATCTAAAATATATTTTCCTTTAATGAGGCAGTACAGTGTGTCCAGGTGAGTTTTAGGCTGCTATTTCAATCTTGTTGACTCACCCATGCAATGTTTATATTTAAAAAATAACACCAAGGGAACTTGTAGTGGTCTATATCAACAAATATTATACAGACAAGATCAATAAGTTTACATAATGCTGCCATGGAAAGTAAAGGAATTTGTAATCCCTCCTCTCCATGCTCAGTACTTAAAGTGATGAAATTCACTGTTTTGATTATTGATGTAGTGGGTAAAGTTGTTAAATAACATGGTATACTGTCTAAACCCAAGAACAAAATTAAGTCAACAGCCCTGTGATAAAAAAAAAATACTCCAGATATGATCAGCTTGTCTTAGCTCTGTGCAGCTATAAGTTTCGTAGGCTCATAAAATAAATGAATTTCATCAGACATACAACCAAACCTTTTGTTTATTCACTCACTCGTATGCCTATGCATATATCTACACACACACAACACACGTATATTTGAGTCTGTTTTATCTTGAGACAGCTTGTCAACAGAACACACGCATTGACAAAATGACTCTACCAAGATACACCACCTGTTTTAATACAAGATATCACATCAAGAATCTAGCAAAACAAATGCAAGAACCACGTGCATGGGGTAAGAGCTTCGTAAGAAATTTGGTAAAGTGTAACACTTTAGGGACAGGAACAAAAGGAATGGATCCAGCAGGTAGTTATGGGCCCGTTTTTGATTGTCGGATTTTCGGAGCGATCTAGGAGTTGAACTGAGTTCTCATAGGACTACATTCTCCAGCGGACCACATTTTTAAGACATGGTATGATTTGAGAGAGATTTTGTTGCCATTTTTAGCAGATCGGTTCCTAACAACGGCAAACACTATCAGGGTACCTGAGACAGCAGACCCCGAACTAAATGCGTTACGGTATTGCTGTGAATTAGTTCAAACCTAGCCCACGTTAAAGTATGAACACCTGAGGGGTTAGTCAACTACCCACAAAAGTTAAAAGAACCAAATAACGACACACATACACATAACAGCGACGTGTGAAGCTTGCTTCCCAATCATGTGGTTTCGGGTTCAAACCCACTGCACGGCAACTTGGGCACGAGTCTTCTACTATACCCCGAGTCAACCAAAACCTTCTTTGGGAGACGAAAACTGAAAGCAAGTCGTATATATATATATATATATATACACACACACACACATATATATACATATACATACATATACACATACACACAAATATATATACATGGATACAAACAGATATATGTATACGTGTATGTGTGTGTGTGTGTGTGACCACTGCTTGACAACCAGTCTTGGTTTGTTTACGTCCCCATAACTTAGAGGTTCGACAAAAAAGCCTGACTGAATAAGTACCAGGTTTAAATATGAATACAGGAGTATTTGCTCGACTAAACGCTTCAAGGCAGTGCCCCAGCATAGCCGCAGTCCAAAGACTGAAACAAGTGAAAGAATGTGTGTGTGTAGAGAGAGAGAGAGAGAGAGAGGTGTGGGTAGGAGGAATTCTTAAAAGATAATATACAAAGTGATAACAATACATTTCAGTGTTTACAAATAAATACAAAAGAACGGAAGTTTTCGCAAAGAATAGGGGAAATGTAAAAGAAAAAAAAAGAACCCTAAAGAACCCCAAACTTCTTTATAAGTGTTTCGATGAAATCAGGTCAAAGTACAAAGTAAAAAAAAAAAAGGTTGCGTTTACTCACAAAAATATAACCTGTTTCCCTTTTAGCACATACAAGACGTG
>NC_068991.1:21935926-21937144 GCF_001194135.2 Octopus bimaculoides
ACACACAGATACATACATACTAGCAGACATTAAATATCGTTACACATAAACACAAAATTATGGTGTGTTTGTGTGTGTGTGTGTGTGTTTATGTTTATGGAAAGTGAACAAAAATAAACCTTGTCCTTCGATATAAGGTAGAGTTTTTCTTCCACACATTTCCCCCTTTCATATACTACCTAATTAGTAAGATAAATTTCATATACATACATACATATATATATATATATTTAAATTCACCCACCGGAATTCCTTAATAAAGGCTGGTCTGTTTTCACCAACATGACAAATATGTGTGAGTAGATAAGACAATTAAATGTAAATACTCCACGGACAGTCTTGAGAATAAAAAACTTTTGGTCCAGTTTCTTAAGTGGATGACTCCGCTCCGTTGCGATTATTATTGTTTTCGTTTTTGTTTTTTTTTTCCCCGACGGTTACGACAAATTATAAACAATCTTAGAATGAGTGACGAGTATAAATAATATTGGTCTTAGCCATAGCTGATACGAGTAATTAGTGAATTATCAATGAAACTTACTAGTTATTTATCAGACCAATAAGTTTAAAGTGGCTTCGATAAATTGTTTCTTTGTTTTGTTTTTTTTATCAATTATAATAAGTTGGTCAATGAATGAATCATTTCAGTGTTTTTGTACAATCATTAATTAATTAATAGTTATTGTTAACAACGAGGCAGAAAACCCCATATGGGGGTCGGGAGACTTAAAGGTACACGAGGCTTACCCGTCCTTTGCAGTTACGATGAAGTTGGTATGAAATAGTTATACAGCATACTCGCTCTATGTGAGTGAGACGTTTACACTAATAGTACACAGAAACATACATACTGACACACATAGACACACACATACACACGCTGACATACAAACACACACACTGACATATATACACATGTACATGTGTGAGTGCTGGTGCGACTGAGGGTGAGAGATGAAGTAGAAAAATAGATGGCTATTTTTCACTTGCTCCCTCCACCAAAGTGGGTAGAGATGTATAGGACAGAGAGAAAAAGCCCGACATTGGTAGGAGAGAGGAGGGGGATTAGTTGCAGGATAGTGATGGCGGTGGAGAGAGTGTTGACACTAAATACTGAATACACACACACACACACACATATATATATATATATATATATATATATATATATATATATATAACAGTAGCAACCAGACTATCGGATGTTGTCATACATAG
>NC_068991.1:21938953-21940824 GCF_001194135.2 Octopus bimaculoides
TTGTGAGTGGATTTGGTAGACGGAAACTGAAAGAAGCCCGTCGTATATATGTATATATATATATGTATGTGTGTTTGTGTGTCTGTGTTTGCCCCCCCCCCACCATCGCTTGACAACCGATGCTGGTGTGTTTATGTCCCCGTAACTTAGCGGTTCGGCAAAAAGAGACCGATAGAATAAGTACTAGGCTTACAAAGAATAAGTCCTGGGGTCGACTAAAGGCGGTGCCCCAGCATGGCAGCAGTCAAATGACTGAAACAAGTAAAAGAGTAAAAGAGAGAGAGTTACTACTCTCATGTTGAAAGCTATTGATGATGTTGATAGAGAGCGAATGGAATCGGGTGATGACAATTTCTGGACAAGTAATAACTTCATATATACAGCTGTTATTACTCTATAAAAACACTTTGGTGAAACAGGTGCTAATTAAATTATTAGATGGGAAACAAAACTTGAAGAAGCGTCAACAATCTTTGCCACCATACTGGATGATTAATCATGATAATAAAATGTAAATGGAATAATGAGCTTACACTTCACCAATTACATCTTACGAACATAAAAAACAACAAAACTCTACAGTGACACTTCACACTAAGTTCTTGAGAGAAAGTATATTACTTTAAAACACAAGCTCCGGATACTGAGCAAAAAAAAGTTATCATAGAAAAATATTCAAGTGAGACACTATAAATCACAAGTTTGCTTCCAATCCACAGGCATAATACAGAGAGAGACGAGGGAGGAAAACATTACCATTAAGAAAGCCTGCTTATTCTTAGTGCCCGTTTTGAAGAGTGCAGTTTGATTTTTAGTTATTCTTTCAAAGCTATAATGGAAGTGACAAAAGAGCATATTCAGCATATTTTGCTTTATGAGTTCAATCAACAAGGGCAACAATGCAACTGAAAGTGTGAGGAATATTAATGCAGTATATGGGGATCAGACAATAAGCTTAAGCCAGTGTCAACGGTGGTTCCAGAGATTCCGAGCTGGAAACTACAGCCTAGAAGATGAGCCTCATCCTAGAAGATCTGTAGAGCTTGATGAGGATGTCCTGCAAACCTTGGTGGAAAAAATACCATCGTAGCTGTTGAGGAATTAGCAGAGAAGCTTGGATCTGGTCATGCAACCATTCATCAACACCTGCATGCCATAGGAAAAGTCAACAAATTGGGTTAATGGGTTCTTCACAAACTTTCCAAGTCTAATCGCATGCAGAGAATGAACGTATGTTCTTTGCTGTCACGTCTCATGAATAAACTTTTATTTGAATCAAATAGTGACTGGTGACAAGAAATGGGTTCTCTATAAAAATGTCAAGCGCTGAAGACAGTGGGTAGGGAAAGAGAAAGCACCGGCACCCCAGACTAAAGAAGGTCTTCACCTATGTAAGGTGTTGTTATCTGTTGGTGGGTGGGATATGAAAGGTTTAGTCCACTTTGAACTTGTAAACCCAAATCAAACGATAACAAAGGAGATCCACTGCAAGCGGCTTGAGCGGCTTAAGTCAGCACTAAAAGAAAAACGACCATCTTTGGTTTCAAGACAAAAGGTGTTCTTCAATCAGGATAATACTCGGCCACATACAGCAAGGATGACATTCCAAAGGCTGGAGCAGTTTGAATAGGAAACAATGGCCCACATACCACATTCGCCGGACATTGCCTCATCTGATTACCATTTATTCCGCAGTCTTCAAAATCATTTGGATGGAAAAAATATGAATTCTGTAGGTGAGATCAGAATAGTACTGGAGGAGTATTTTTCATTATGGACAAGTGAATTTTGGGAGAGGAGCCTTGCAAGTCTACCAGATAGATGGAAGATCACTGTAGAAAATGAAGGAGAGTATTATCTTGGATTTAAAA
>NC_068991.1:21941663-21954667 GCF_001194135.2 Octopus bimaculoides
ACTGAACACATTCGTTTTGTAGGTATATAGAATAATAAGTGAGTTTCATGTCAAGAAGCAGCTTGACAATAAATAACAATTTTTAAATGTGATATCTTACTAATGAGACATTCACCTGCACGTGTTCCCCTCACTCTGTGTGTTTGTATCATTCGAGTGCTTGTTTTTCAGTTATTCTGTTAAATATACATAACCGTCAAGGTTTCTCATCATCATTTTCAACACGTCAACACTGTAAACAACCCACTCTCCCACCCACTAACCAGTCCAAATATCAACAAAACAACAATAAACACACTCCCCAAAACCACACACACACTTGAGCACATAGAACAGCGGTTGCAATCATTTTTTTATTTATGGACCCCTTTCATTACTAATTTATTCAGATGAACCCCGTAGCCATTCAATGTTTAAAAACTAGTTTTATAGATACTTCTTTCAAAATTCCTATTTTGTTTTTCACACATTCACTTGGGTAGGTTTATGACAATGCTCTCTGAGAGAACATTATTCTGGGACCAGAAACTAAGCTGTTTCTTGCATTAAATACATCTAAAACAAAATTTTTTCATGAACCCTTAAAATACCACAGTAGATACCCAATTTACTATTTTGCTTGTACAGCCCCACCCACAAATCCTATATGAACCCCTAGGGGTCATGTTGACCCCCGTTGAGAACCACTGGTTTAGAGGAAGATAAATATTCAGATACAGATAGGTGAAGAGAAGGGTTGCTCAGAAACCCCTCTTACATATTTCACTTATCTGTGTGTAAATATTTATCTTTTCACTTTGGGGTTCCTTGGAATTCACTTTGAGAAATTGTGACATAAAGAAGTAAAATAGTGTCTCCAGGGCATCTACTACTCTCAGGCCCAAGGATGAGAGGGATCCCCTCAAAATTCAAAGGTACTGAGGTTTTTTCTAGGGAGAGGTTTAGCAAATTGTAATGGATCCTTCTTTGGTTCTTCAGACCCTGGACTGTTGTATCACTTGAACAGGACTTTTCATAGGCCCTGAGCATCCTCTACAGAAGTAGCAAGGTGTATCAGAAATATATAAAAGATGTACCCAAGGTAAGTACAAAGGTGTATTTAAGGCAAGTAACTAAACATTGCTAAATAAAAATTATGTAAGCACAGGTGTGGCTGTATAGTAAGAAGCTTGTTTTCCAACCACATGATTCCGGATTTGATTTCATTGTGCGGCACTTTGGGCAAGAGTCTTCTGCTATAGCCTTGGGCCAACCAAAGCCTTGTGAGTGGATATGGTAGACAGAAACAAAAAGAAGCCCAGTGTGTGTGTGCATTCCAACTAATCCCAGCAAGGTACATGGACATTAAAAGATGAAATGTGTGTGTGTGTGCACACACACATGCTACTGTCATGTTGCCTTGACCTCACATGTTAGTTGTAAATGAATACTGCCATCATGCGAATAGTGTCCTTCATTCATCTTACATCAAAACATATCTGGTTATAGGGAAATACCATTCTTGGAAATAAGTGAGGGTTAACAACAGGAGAAGCCTCCAGCCATAGAAAATCCATCTCAACAAAATTTTCTCCAACAGATACAGGCATGGAAAGGTGGACATTAAAACAATGTTGATGATGACAACAACAACAATGATGATGTACTTACGGACCATGTAATCCCATGACTGGTAGCAATGTGTCCCCACATTAGTAGAATTATGCATGCTGGGGAAGTAATTTGGTGTGTTACAGGTAAATAAAATCATATAACCTAGGTATGTAACAAGGTGTTTGTTAAGAATATAATAATGGGTGTACCTTATTAGTATAAAACTATTTAATGTAATAGAGGGGATATATACAAGGGAATGCTGAAAAGTTCCTGGTTTTGAGGTTACCATGAAAAGCCTGGTTGAAAGGCCAACCATCCGAGTTCTTTTAAAGGGCGTAGAAAAATCAAAGGACTGCTGCAATAAGTGTGTGAATCTGAGAGGGAAATAGGTTGAATAAAATCACAATTAACTGATCCTCCTGTATTTTCTTTTACCCAAAGCCAGGAACTTTTCAGTATCCACTCATGTATGTGCTTATGTCTGCATGCACAGTGTTAAAATGGAGTGTTGTGTAATAATAGTGATAACAATTATATTGAAATTGAGATTGATTGTGTGTGGGAGCGTGAGTTTTTATGTCAGTGTCTGTCCCACCCATTACTTGACAAACAATGTTGATTTGTTTAAGTTCCCATAATTTAGCAGTTCGGCAAAAGAGACAAATAGTATAAGTACAGGCTTTAAAAAAAATAAGCACTGAAGTTGATTTGTTCAACTAAAATCCTTCTAAGTGGTACCTACTGGTACTCCATTGGTTATGATGAGGGTTCCAGTTGATCCGATCAACAGAACAGCCTGCTTATGAAATTAATGTTCATGTGGCTGAGCACTCCACAGACATGTGTACTCTTAATGTAGTTCTCAGGGATATTCAGCCTGACACAGAGTGTGGCAAGGCTGGCCCTTTCAAATACAGGTAACAACTCGTTTTTGCCAGCTGAGTGGACTGGAGCAACATGAAATGAAGTGTCTTGTTCAAGGACATTTCGCATTGCCAGGAATTGAACTCATGACCTTACGATCATGAACCAAATACCCTAACCACTAAGCCACACACCTTCACAAGGTGATACATGGTCAAAGCCTAATGACTGAAACAAGTAAAAGGTGATAGATGAAAAACAAAGATAAAAATTATAATTTTTCTTTCTACTCCAGGCACAAGGGCTGAAGTTTTGGGGAATACGGCATGTCAGTTACATTGACCCCACCCCATCCCACCCCAGTGCTCAACTGGTTCCTATTTTATTGACCCTGAAAGGATGAAAAGTAAAGTTGACCTTGGTGGAATTTGAACTCAGAACATATAGCCAGAAAAAATGTTACTAAACAGTTTAACTGGCATGCAAACAATTCTGCCAGTTCATACCAAAATGGAAGTATAAAACAAAATTATATTTAAAATGGGGAGCCACTAGTGTAGCTTGCGCGGGGTGGGGGGCATAGGGTCGATCTGCCCCGGGCGGCACTTTTGGGAGTCTGCTGTAGGCAATGTATTTTTTTGTGGGGTCTGGGGGCAGCAAACGGAAGGGCTACCCCAGACGACACACACTCTAGCTATGCTAGTGTGGAGAGCCGACATAATCACGTCTACGTAATCATTCAACCTGTTAGAAATAGCAGCCAAATCTCCCTGAAATTAAACCTTTAAGTAAGAGAAGATCACATACAATAATGTACTATATAAATAATGCCAAAAAAAGACAGGATTTTCACATTTGGAATGCTCTTCATCATAGGTCAGCTTGACCAGAGCTAACCTGGGGGTTAAATAACAACTAAAAATAAGCGAAACATTGTTTTCTTCTCCATGCCTATTCGTCATATGACATATTATCTGCTCTTTTAATTTGGTGATATGAACACAGTACCTCATCTAGTTGTTGTAGTGAATCCACTCAAACAGTAGCAGTATGTCTCTTCTTTCTCTTACTCTCTCAGTAACAGCATAAACTCTATCTTTCTCTCTTTTTTGGTCAGTAATAATAATGTATGTTCTTTTTCACTGTCCCTCTCCCTCTCAGCAGCAGCATATGTTATGATATCTATCTATTTAATTTATGTATCTATCACTCTTTTCTTCTCCCCCCCCCCTTTCTCTTTTTTTCCAGTTCCTGAACACATGCACAAACACATACACTAACATTACTATACACTAATACGCACACACACAAACACACACACGAACATACAAATACACTAACACAACATACTATAAATAATAATAACCAGTGACATACTGAGAGATATAAAATGTATAAAATGTGTAGTTAATTATATAAACATTCTTGTTTAAGCATATGGCATTATTTTATGAAACTTCTAAGTTCTATACTAATAATGTCAAGGGTAAAATTGGCACTGAATAAATTGGTCTGGCATCAGTAACAATGAAAATGGTAAGTCCAAGAGAGTTTATTGCCGATCAAAAAGTTCACTTTCCAGTAGGAATGGAAACAGATGAAGCTTCAGGATACGGACCCTTCAGCAGAGTGTAATCTTCAAATAAGACCTTCACATCAACACCATACACAATCAAAAGGCTACATAATCCAAAATATTTTCCATCCCTTACAGTAACCAAATATACTGATACACAACAAATTCTTTTTGTTATAATGGCAAAGGTCACCATGGAATGATAGTTGTTGTTGGCACTCTGTCGCTTACGACGTCGAGGGTTCCAGTTGATCCGATCAACAGAACAGCCTGCTCGTGAAATTAATGTGCAAGTGGCTGAGCACTCCACAGACACGTGTACCCTTAATGTAGTTCTCGGGGATATTCAGCGTGACACAGTGTGACACGGCTGACCCTTTGAATTACAGGCACAACAGAAACGGGAAGTAAGAGTGAGAGAAAGTTGTGGTGGAAGAGTACAGCAGGGTTCGCCACCATCCCCTGCCAGAGCCTCGTAGAGCTTTAGGTGTTTTCGCTCAATAAACACTCACAACACCCGGTCTGGGAATCGAAACCGCAATCCTATGATCGCAAGTCCGCTGCACTAACCACTGGGCCATTGCGCCTCCACGGAATGATAGTAGAAGAACTGTAAAATGAGGGTAAGCTCCAGGAGAGCCAAGTCTATGATACAAAATCAATTCTTCGTAGGGGAATTTCATTTCACTTGCTTGTCCTAACTCCGAGTTCCATATACTTTTTGTTACATTCCAAGAAGACAAAAGGGGATGCTGGTCACCTAACTCATTAGCATTTAAAATGACCATAGCCAACCAAAATAGTCTGCCTGCTTTATGTTAAAACTGACCAGATCTGGACTCTCATACCTACCCTACAATGTCATTCTAAAAATAAACAACTACATCATCAAAATTTTGATGCTACAATACATGATTAATTCAAAACAATGGGAATAAATAAGCATTTGACAGAGTAATCTCTCTAAAGGATTAAAGTTTATTGTTTATACTGTGATTACAAACAATACAGAAATGTGTAGTTAGTATAGTATCACATCATCATTTTAATGTCCACTTTTCTATGCATACATGGATCAGAAGGAGTTTATTGAGGCAGATACATTTTTTTGTTGCTAACTCATCTGTTTCCATGCAAGGTAATATTTCCCCATAGCCAGATATGGTTTGCCGAATATTGGAAATGAATGACACCAATTGTATAACAGCAAAAATCATTTTTTAACTATGATGTGAAGACCAGAAAATGAGAAACACACACACACACACACACACACAAACACACACACACACACAATGGCACTCGGTCGGTTACAACAGGTGTTTTAGCTGACCTGATCAATGGAACAGCCTCCCCCTGAAATTTACGTGCAAGTGGCTGAGCACCCAACAGACTCATGTACACTCAATGTAGTTCTCCAGGAGAGTCAGCATGACAGAATATGACAAGGCTGAACCTTTGAATTACAGATATAGTTTACTTTTCCCAGCTGAGTGGACTGGAGCAACATGAAATAAAGGTATCTAGCTCAAGGACACATTGCACGACTAGGAACTGAACTCACAACCTTACAATCATGAACCGAATACCCACACCACTAAGCCAAGTGTCTCCACACACACACACAGACACACACACACACACAAACAGATGCACACACACACACAACAAGCTACTTTTAGTTCCTGTCTACCAAATCCACTCACAAGTCTTTTGTCAGCCTGAAGCTTATAGTTTGTCATGAAGTACAATAGTTGATTTAATCCACTTACATGCTCTGTTGGGGTTTCTTTTACCAACACCTAACTCTGCTTCAACTACCACTTCTACAGTGACCTATACTCAGAACTGATTTATCTAGTACCATTTCCACTCAAGCCTTCCACTCACTCATCTTTTTTCTTTTCCTCTCATTCCCCAGTAATGCGTCTAGACTTCTACACCTTGCATTAAACACTTCCCTCAGTGTTTTCCTATACATAATACTGTCTCAAGGAAGTAAATAAAGTGACCATAAACAACTTATTACATTTAAGATGTGATTGCTTATTTATCCCCATGTTGGTCTTGATAGAGAGGATCTATAATCAACGATATTCAAGACACAACCACCCATCATTTTTACTAGACATGGTGAACCAAGGGTTACATCATCTAGTGTATCTTTATTTTTTTTAGGATGCTAATGAAAAGTTCCTACATTGTGATTACAGCACACATGTGTGTACAAGAGATGTTTCGGTGCACCATGGATTGCTGAAAATATAATTTAGCCCTTTCACATTTAAACCAGCCAAATCCAGCCCAAATATTTTATGTTTTACATCTAACCTCTCACACCTAACCTACACTAACATTCTAAAAATAAACAATCACATCATTGAAACCTCAAAGCTATAAGATAATGCCTGATTAAGTCAAAACAATTTGAATAAAAAAGCAGAGTAATCTGACCACTAAGAGGTTAAGGCTTTAGAAAATCTGCATTAATCTAAAAGTGTCTTGAAAAACAAGTTATTCATAATTCTGTCAAACACAAGAACGATTAAAAATACAGTGTTTTCCAGCAGACAAGCTAATGTAGTGTATAGTTTGCTATCTTTCCAAATCTTACAGCATTTCACATGAAAGTTATGGTCCTCCAAAAAGAACTTCTTATATAACTCAACCTACCTTTTTTGTTGTAAATTTTCATCTACAAAATTTTACCTGCATGCTAGAACATACAGTAAGGCTAACAATAGTTTTTTCCCTTTTTCCCTAAATTTTTAACTTTAAAATATGCTCTTAAAATTAAGTGCACTTATTGTTGATATATATATATATGTGATGAACTTAGTAGCGGGGGTGGGTGCTCTGAAAGTGTAGCTGCTAGAATAAGAATAGCATGGGCAAAGTTCAGAGAGCTCCTGCCTCTGCTGGTGGCAAAGGGCCTCTCACTCAGAGTATAAAGGTAGACTGTATAACATGTGTACGAACAGCCATGCTACATGGCAGTGAAACATGGGCCGTGACTGCTGAGGGCATGTGTAAGCTTGCAAGGAATGAAGCCAGTATGCTCTGCTGGATGCGTAATGTCAGTGTGCATACTCGACAGAGTATAAGTGCCTCGAGAGAAAAGTTGAACCTAAGAAACATCAGATGTGGTGTGCAAGAGAGACAACTGCGCTGGTATGGTCATGTGGTACGAATGGATGAGGATAGCTGTGTGAAAAAGTGTCACACCCTAGCAGTCAAGGGAAACTGTGCAAGAGGTAGACCCAGAGCGACCTGGGATGAGGTAGTGAACAACGACCTTCGAACATTAGGCTTCACCAAGGCAATGACTAGTGACTGAGACCTTTGCCTCACCAAGGCAATGACTAGTGACTGAGACCTTTGGACTGAGACCATGATTATGGCCAGGGCTGCTGCGTGGCCCCCATGCCGGTGGCACATAAAAAAACCATTCGAGCATGATCGTTACCAGCGTCGCCTTACTGGCACTTGTGCCAGTGGTACGTGGAAAACACCATTTGAGCATGGCCGTTGCCAGTATCGCCTGACTGGCCCTCATGCTGGTGGCACGTAAAAGCACCCACTACACTCTCCGAGTGGTTGGCGTTAGGAAGGGCATCCAGCTGTAGAAACTCTGCCAGATCAGATTGGAGCCTGGTGTAGCCATCTGGTTTCACCAGTCCTCAGTCAAATCGTCCAACCCATGCCAGCATGGAAAGCGGATGTTAAACTATGATGATGTATATATTTCTAAAGTGGAACAAAGAAATATTAAAAATTCCTGTAGTAGAGTGTTATTTAAGGGAGATTTGTGATAGGTCAGCAGTTGGTAGTGTCACAGAGATTGACTGCTTGTTGAGACCAGACACACATCCAAGTGTTTCCAGACATATGTAATGAAAAGAAGGTTAAATGATTTGAAAATGATGGAAACTAGGATTGGTGTTCATAAATTTTTTTTGATTTTTTTTTTTTTTTTTTTTTTTTTTTTTTTTTTTTTTTTTGTGACAGTGAGTGCAAGTTGTTGGGTAAAGAATGTCAATTCTAAATATTAAACTGGCACTTGGCCATTGCTGCAAACATACAGCCTTGTGTTTTTCTTTTATTTCTTTTAGCTGTTTTGTGAAGAAGAGGTTAAACTTGATTATATCAAACATAATATAATCAATGTCAAATTAATTACATCTTTTTTAATGCAGGGAGGAGAGAAAAACTTTAGCTCAATGACCAATATTATTTCAGTATGAATTTGGCACATATGGGAGACAACCACAGATATGTTTCAATTCTATTTGACTGCTTCAGTAAAGTGCATCCTTCAGACATCAATAATTAACATAATGACTGCAAATAATTAACCCAGCAACAGTTATATTAGAGGCATTATACTTAATGTAGGAAATTTCCCAGTGTCCAATACACCAGTATATAACTAGTATTTCAAAGTAACTTTACCAGTGCTGGTGTTATGATGAAATATATCCAGTACATTCAGAAAAGTATTTGGTAAATGAAACACCAATGTAGGATTGAGAAGACTTTTGTATCTTACCTAGAGCTTCACAACCTCTCTAGTGCTGGTATCATGTTAAAATGCATTCAATACACTCTGTAAAGTGGTTGGTGTTACAAAGAGTATCCAGCCAAAAGAACCATGCCAGAAACTGAGATGTGTGAGCAATATACAGTCATCTAACCTTTTTAGGAGGAAAGAACTGATTTGACCCATGATGTTCCATCTAACCCATGATGGCATGAAAAACAAACATAAAAATAATAACATTGATAATGATGGTGATGACATATTTTATGGAAATCCCCTAGGTTATCATTTTCTCCTATTATACTTCCAATCACATTTAGAACACATTATGAGAAGATGAATCAACTCAAATACTTGACTGGTACATTATTTTATTAACCCTGGAAGAATGAAAAGCAAAAGTTTGTTCTCACTGAGATTTGAACTCAGAAGATAAAGGACTAACTAGATACCACTTGGTATTTTGTCTGATGTTCTATTGATTCTGCTAACCCAAGATTTCAATTCGGAAGTACAGAGAGAAACTAAATACAAAACATTAATTTGGTTCAGTGCTTTAGTGTCTTGGCAATCTTAACTGCTCTCGTTTGAAGTATAATTAACACAAACTTTATTTAATTGCAAGTAATTGACAAGAAAGATTTTTAAGCAACAAAAAGAAAATTACAAGAATCAGAGCTTGGAGAGAAAGAGAGAAAGATACTGAGAGAAAGAGGAAGGGGGGAGGGAGGGAGAGAGGAAGAGGAAGGGAGGGAGAGAGAGAAAGAGGAAGGGAAGG
Organism: Octopus bimaculoides; assembly: GCF_001194135.2. NCBI lineage: Eukaryota > Metazoa > Mollusca > Cephalopoda > Octopoda > Octopodidae > Octopus > Octopus bimaculoides. The sequence continues at coordinate 21,951,018 of NC_068991.1, forward strand.
AGAGAGAGAAAGAGGAAGGGAGGGAGAGAGAGAAAGAGGAAGGGAGGGAGAGAAAGGAGGGAGAGAAAGAGGAAGGAGGGAGAGAGGGAAAGTGGAAGGGAGAGAGAGAGAAAGAGGAAGAGAAGGAGAGAGAGAGAGAAGAAGGGAGGGAGAAAAAGAGGAAGGGAGGGAGAGAGGGAAAGTGGAAGGGAGGGAGAGAGAGAGAAAGAGAAAGGGAAGGAGAGAGAGAGGAAGAGAGGGAGAGAGAAAAAGGGGAAGAGGGAGAGAGAAAGAGGAAGGGAGAGAGAGAAAAGGGAAGAGGGAGAGAGAAAGAGGTAAGGAGAGAGAAAGAGGAAGGGAGAGAGAGAGAGAAAGAGGAAAGGAAAGAAAGAGGAAGGGAGAGAGAGAGAGAGAAAGAGGAAAGGAAAGAAAGAGGAAGGGAGAGAGAGAGACAAAGAGGAAGGGACAGAGAGAGAAAAGAGGAGGCGAAAGAGAAAGAGAGAGACAGAAAGAAGGCAAAGAGAGAAAGCTTAGAGAGAGAGAAAGAGAGAAAAAACTAGCAATTATTCAGTTCACTTAATGAATTGGCCAATTACTAAGCTATCAGCCAGTTTAAATGAGTACTTTTGGTAAAGGTCATAGGGTTCAGCTTATCATTTCAGTAACTCCCTCTTTCACGCTCTCTCTCGTTCTCTGCCTTAGTTTCTTTTCTCTCTCTCTCTAAAACCTATTATATCTCCTTTTTTTCTCACTCTTACCCTAATCTATTCATCTCTCTCTCTCTTCCCTACCTCAGTCTATTTAATTCAATCTTTCTCTCTCGTTCCCCAGATGTAATTCTTTCTCATAATCCCTTTCACTATATGTTTCTTCTCAACTTCTACAATCTACAATGTTCCTCTGTTTCTTTTTTTTCTTATATAGTTTTTACGTGGAGGCACAACGGCCCAGTGGTTAGGGCAGCGGACTCGCGGTCATAGGAGCGCGGTTTCGATTCCCAGACCGAGCGTTTTGAGTGTTTATTGAGCGAAAACACCTAAAGCTCCACGAAGCTCCGGCAGGGGATGGTGGCAAACCCTGCCGTACTCTTTCACCACAACTTTCTCTCACTCTTACTTCCTGTTTCTGTTGTGCCTGTAATTCAAAGGGTCAGCCTTGTCACACTGTGTCACGCTGAATCTCCCCGAGAACTACGTTAAGGGTACACTTGTCTGTGGAGTGCTCACCCATTTGCACGTTAATTTCACGAGCAGGCTGTTCCGTTGATCGGATCAACTGGAACCCTCGACGTCGCAAGCGACGGAATGCCAACCACCACCACCATATTTTTTACAGTGTGTGGTCCCTCAGTTCAGTGGTCAGTCTTTCTACTTACTCTTCACTCCTCCATTTGTCCAGTTCTCCATCTATCCAGCCACTTTCTTCTCCAATACAGCTTACTTTCTCTTTCCCTTCATTCAATTTTTCCCAGGACTACTTCCTGTATATCCCTCTCATTTCTCCCTCTTTTTGTTTCTACCACCTTCCCCCTATACCTTCTTCTTATCTTTCTCCCATTCTTTAAAAAACAAAAACAAAAAGCTGAGCGACTTGCAGAAAAATTAGGGGTCAACTTGTAATGGAACTTACCTGAATCAAATCTCTGAAAACGTCCTGGATGTTTTTTGGTTGGTACAATTTCCTTCTTTGGGTATGGCTCCAATCGAGGCCTTGGCGGAGTCCTATTTTGTGGGTGAAGATAGTTTTCCCCATCAATGCTCATTGTGTTGCGTATCTGTGGGTGGCTATTGATGTAGTAGTAATTTGGGTTTTTAGGGTATCTGCAACAAAAATATAAAAAAATAAATATGGAAATAGTTTAATATGACAACTAAATCAGTTTCAATATTTTATTCATTGAAAGGTGGTGGGCTGGCAGAAACGTTAGCACACCTGGCAAAATGCTTAGCGGTATTTCGTCTATCTTTATGTTCTGAGTTCAAATTCCACTAAGGTTGACTTTGCTTTTCATCCTTTCGGGGTTGATAAATTAAGTACCAGTTGCTTACTGGAGTCAATCTAATCGACTGGAGTCAATCTAATCGACCAGTTGCTTACTGGAGTCAATCTAATCCCCAAAAATTTTGGGCCTTGTACCTAGAGTAGAAAAGAATATTTTATTCATTGTTTTAACTGTGATCTTTTCTTTTATCTTTTTATTTTTTTTGCTTGTTTCAGCCATCAGACTGTAGTCATACTGGGGCACCAGCATGAAGAATTTTAGTTGAACAAATCAACTCCAGTGCTTATTTCTATTTTAATCCTGGTACTTACTTTATTGGTTTCTTTCTGTTAAACCACTAACTTACAAGGATGTAAACACACCAGCATCAAGTGGTAGTGGACAACCACAGACACAAAGACACAGATATATACATTTGTAGGATACACTCAAGTGAAATTCTTCTCCACTTTATTATATATACGTACATTCGAACAGCTAGCCTTTGGCTGCTGTTTGGACCACATTGTGTCCACTACTCTGATTGGTTGGTATTGGCACCATTTGTCTCTTACTCTGTCACGCCAATATGCAGCGTATAGCCAATTGGAGCCCCTAAATAAGATCATGAGACAGCCTTTTCTCAACCCCATTTGAACCTACTGTTCTCTATAAAAACCCAGCTATTCCTCGTCTCAAAGTTTATATTGTGACTGAGTATTAGTTAACCCCTAATATCTAATGACACTGGATATTAATGAGAAGAACTTTTAATCCTTAATGGTGAATCTACAGCATCAGTAAAGACAAAATGATGAAGTCAAACAGAGGAACCAAAGCAGAAGGTCAAAATTTTATTTCCTTACTTTGACACATTGGTCCTCCATTGTTTAGCCCCAGGTCAGCCTTGATCGGACAGACTTAAGTTCCAAGACATTCCAACTATGATCAATTTTTTTTTATTTTGTACATTTAGAACTATGTTGACTAACCAATGTATTCTTTTTTAGACAGCAAGATTTCAGTGGGGATCTAGCTGCTATTTCTAGCAGGTTCAGCATCCACATAGAAGTTCACTGGTTTATTTATAATGCCTCCTACAGGATTAATCTGCACCAGCTAGCTCAGCTAATCACTAGACTACTCAAGCAAATATACAATAATAAAATTAAAAAATTGAATGCAGCAAATTGTGATACATATCAGGGCAATCTCCTTAACTTTTCTCTTCACAAAAAGAATATCATGTTTTGACAGGTTTCAAGTTTTACAGAGAAAGGCTAAAAAGCTGTAGTTTAACTACTTTAAATTTATCTTGGGTTTTCTAACACACATTATGTTGCACGTAAATATTTCTTCAAAGGGACTCTCACTCAGAGTAAAAGGCAGACTGTATGACGCATGCGTACGAACAGCCATGCTACATGGCAGTGAAACATGGGCTGTAACTGCTGAGGACATACGTAAGCTCGCAAGGAATGAAGCCAGTATGCTCCGTTGGATGTGTAATGTCAATGTGAATACCCGTCAGAGTGTAAGTATCTTGAGAGAAAAGCTGAACATTAGAAGCATCAGTTGTGGTGTGCAAGAGAGACGATTGTGCTGGTATGGACATGTGGTGAGAATGGATGAGGATAGCTGCGTGAAAAAGTGCCACACCCTAACAGTTGAGGAAACCCGTGGAAGAGGT
>NC_068991.1:21954809-21958980 GCF_001194135.2 Octopus bimaculoides
GCCCCTGGACTGGCTCTTGCGCGGGTGGCACATGTGATGCACCATTTTGAGCGTGGCCGTTGCCAGTGCCCCTGGACTGGCTTGTGCAGGTGGCACATAAAAGACACCATTTCGAGCGTGGCCGTTTTCGTGCGGGTGACACGTAAAAGCACCCACTACACTCTCTGAGTGGTTGGCGTTAGGAAGGGCATCCAGCTGTAGAAACTCTGCCAAATTAGATTGGAGCCTGGTGTTGCCATCCGGTTTCACCAGTCCTCAGTCAAATCGTCCAACCCATGCTAGCATGGAAGGCGGACGTTAAACGATGATGATGATGATGATGATATTGAATATAACAGTATATGTATGTTCTTAATGGCTATTGTGACTACCCTAATGCAGTCTTTTAATGACCAGGTCTAATCTATTGTCAAACAAGTGCAACTAAACAAAATTTTTGTTAAATAATGTTTAAAAGTCTAGTGACATTAAGTCAGGGATGTGACCAACAGTAAGGAAGCAACGTTTGATCAGGAAACAACGAACGGAAATTGTGGTTCTTTTGCTGTTAAGTGTAGTCATATGCTCCAAGTGGAAGGCCAGCTAATACTACTCCTATTACAATAATAACCAAAGCCAAATAGGGAGTCTACATGTAGCTACTGCTAGAAATACTAACTAAACCTCTCTTAAATTATTCACAATTTTTTTTTCTTTTTAGCAAATGGTAGAATTCAGTTCATGATAATGTGATCCTGCATACAGTTTAACACATCTGGAGAAAAAAAAATATTGAAATGTCTTTAAACAGATTCAGCTCAATCAAGACTGACCTGGAGCTAAACAACAACAACAACAGTATAGGTGGTGGTACTGTGAAATAGTGTTACAGTATAGGTGGCAGTGGTGGCGGTTCCACTGTTAAATACTAAAATGATATAATACCATTGACACAGACGTACGGAAAAAAAGTTGTGACTTATCCTTTAGGATTTGAGCACCATATCTGCTGTAAACTGTATAACTGTGCTAACTACTACACCAAAATGGCATCAAGATCATCACTAATGAAAATAGTAGACTTAAATTAAATAGCTATGATGTTATACAAGCACCTTGTCAACAGAAATCTGCTCACATGGCATCAAGACATGGTAATTATATATACAGGGGTTGGACAAAATAATGGAAACACCTTAATTATACCATGAAGGGAAACCACTGGGCCAGTTGATTTCCAAGATATAGACTCCCCCCCCCCCCAGACCATCACAGATCCTCCTCCATGCTTAACAGTTGGAAGAAGGCAGTCTGGGTCAAATGCTTCTTTTGGCTGTCTCCAGATGTATACTCCGCTGGTGGTCGGAAATAAAGTAAAGGATGACTCGTCCAAGAAAATAACAGTCTTCCACTGGTCTAGGGACCAATTCTGTAGGTTTTTACTCCACTCTAAACATTTTGCATTGTTTGTTTTTGAAAGTAGTGGTTTTCTGATTGCAGCCCTCCTGAGAAATCTAGCTTTGTGCAGCTCCTGGCAAAGAGTTTTTGTGGAAACTGGGTTCTTGAGGTGGTCATTAAGCTCTGCAGTAATTTTGGAAGCTGTACTTTTGTGATCCTTTCTAACAATTTGCGTAAGAGCCCGACGGTCCCTATCTGCAACTTTTGGTTTTCTACCAGAGTTTGTTTTGATGAGGAGGTTTTTCCCCTCTATCTCAAAAGCTGTCATTACTTTCGAGACAGTACTTCTTGATACACCAAACATTTTGGCTGTTTTCGTTATGCTAGCACCTACCATATGAGCACCAACAATTTTACCTCTTTGAAAGTCGAATAGATCTGTCATTTTAATCAATTTTAATTACCTTTTTCTGATGACATCTGAAAGAAACAGCAATTTTTGCAAAACATATTAAGCAACGCTAATAATAAATCAAAAAACGTAAAAATAAACAAGCTTTTGATGGTTTTATAGATATTTCAAAATTATGATACTATGACACTACATGTTTCTATTATTTTGTCCAACCCCTCAAGAGTACCAATGAATTTGAATCAAACTGTTTTGATCCATACATGTAACTCCCGATAAATTGGGTGAGTGCCCTTCTTTTGTTTGTCCACTCACTCGTGTGTGTGTATATATATATATATATATATTTATGTGGAGAATGGAGCAACAATTCTGTTGGGGCTAGTTAGCCATTGTTTTATTATGTGGAGGTTACCCGCACAGGTGATTCCTAGGAGTGCCTCTGGATTTAAACATCCCCTGGTTGCTTGGATGCTTCAGACTACCCCTGAAGGATTGAGGCAAGCCTATCATTTACCTATATATATATATATATATATATATATATATATATATATATATATATATATATATATATATATATATATATATAAGCAGTAAGACATGAAGGGTCACCATATGCAATGTACAAATGTAAGGTTCTCACGCCAGAGGTACCAATCATATCGTACAGATGAAAAGTTATTTGACGTAGAAAAAGCGCTTCTTGTTCCATGTTGGGTCATTGTATATTGATAGTTGAAAGCAGGATGAAACAGTATAACAACAACATTGAGGAAAAAAGAAATAATGTTCACTAATTTATTTGCATGCAGTGGTTAGTAAAATGTACACAGTAGTAATTGACAATGGTGTTGATGTGTCAGTGGTTCACTGGTAGTTGGTAACGTGATCAGTGCATTCTGTTGACAGAGAGGAAGAAAGGGTAAGGTTACATTGTCCTTTTCCAATTTGGCCAATGGTTAATGGCTGACACAAATGTGTGTTCTGTGCCAGCTGGTTGGACCAAAGAGAGTGAGAGATGATCTCAGTTATATAGCGTATGGTCAGAAAGTTGGTCAAATCTAAAAAGGACTGACCCTTTAGTGACCAACAAAGGGCCTAGGTTGGATGTTTCTCATTAATCTCTCAGTATGGAGATAAAACACGAAGAAATCAGACAGTGATCCAAGAAGCAACAAGTGTGTAGACTCAGTTTCAAATCTCATTTGCCCAATGTGCCGCACAGTGGGACTGAACCTGAAATTATGTGGTTGAAACTAAGCTTCTTAACCACATAGCCATGCCTGTGTCTACTAGAGAAAATGACAGAAAAAAGTTCTAACATTATTTGTGTGTGTGTGTGTGTGTGTGTGGATGCTTGCATATATATGTGCATGTATATACTTGTGTGTGTGTGTACATATGTGTGGTATAGTACAGTGTAGTAATCAGTTGTGCAAGTGGGAAATGCTTATATGTATGTGTGTGTGTGTATGTATGCATGCATGCATGTGTGTGCATGTATGTGTGCATGCATGTATGAGTGTCCACATGTGTGGTTTAGTACAGCAGTATTGAGTTGTCCAAGTGAGACACTTCTGTGTGTGTGTGCATATGCACATGTGTGCAAGCATTTACGTGTATCCACATGTGTGGTATAGTAGAGTGCAGTATTCAGTTGTGTAAGTGAGACGTGTGTGTGTGTGTGTGTGTGCATGCACATGTGTGGTATCCACGTCTGTGGTATGGTACAGTGCTGTAATCAGTTGTGCAAGTGGGACGTGTGTGAGTGTGTGTGTGTGTGTGAGTATGAGTGTGTGTGTATGTGAGTATGAGTGTGTGTGTGTGTGTGTGTGTGTGTGTCTGAGGACTTGAAATGAATTCTGGTTATTCCTTTATTCCATGTATAACCTTGACAGCAACAGTAATAACAAAAATTAAAATGACATTACCAACATTACTTACCAGTATCATTACCACCACCACTACCACCATTACTGTCATGGCTATCACCACCTTGGCACAGCTAATACCATCATAATCATCACTATCAGTCATAACTTGCACCATCAACACACTACCATCGCAGGTAGTGTGTGTGTGTGTGGGGGGGGGGTCATCTTAGTCACCCACGTCATTATCATCACTATAACTAACATCTCGGCTACCATCACCACCACCATCAACATTACCACCCTCAAAGCCATCTGTACTACCACCACCAACACCATCACCACCTCTACCAAAATCAAAACCACCATCAACATCACCACAACCAATACATCACACCACCACCACCACCACCACCACCACCACCAGTACTGTCAACACACTTGTCACCACCATTTGTATCAGCACCACCATCACCATAAATGCTGCCAACACCACTATTATTACCTC
>NC_068991.1:21959688-21962707 GCF_001194135.2 Octopus bimaculoides
GCTCCCGTGGTTTTATGGGTTTTTCCACGTGTAACCTTTCCTTTTTCGAAGCGCCTCCCCCTTTGGGAGTTCTACTTATTTATTTATCTATTTATTTATCTATTTATTTCTTATATCTTTCTCTGTTTAGACGAACTTTCCTACCTTTTCAGACAAAACCTTTTGTAACCTCCGTCCTGTCTTTGTCCTTATATATTTTTAATTGATATTAGCCCTTGTGGCCAATAAAACGAATTAATTATTATTATTATTATTATTATTATTATTATTATTATTATCTCCATCACCGTCACTATGATCACCACCACCATAAAGGCCATCAACAACACTAACCAGCAACACCATCCACCCAACCATCAATACCACCAAAACTTTGTTCAAAACATGTTAAGGAAAACAAGATATCATGTTTATATGTTAGACAGGTTTGGGGTGGATGATGGGTTGCGGTGAGTAGAGCTGGGCAGGAATGGACTCTAGTAGTTATAATAAGTGAAAAGGGGATGTGTGGGTGCCTCACTGACGTAGACTGATTAATGACTGAATGATTGGGATGGTGTAAGATTCATCAATAATTTATATAGTTAATTAGAAGAGGACACATCAATATTAGGGTTGAAGTGAGTGGGTTAGAAATTAAAATGTAAGAGGAATGGTGAATAAGTATAAATTACACATTTACGTAATTGGTACAGTTATGGCTTATGTCACAAAAGGAGGTGGGGGAACGATGTGTGCCCCACCCTTTCGAGTAGAGTCTGTTTAAACAGACATATGGCAGAGAGAGGCAGCCAATCAAACATATAGGAGACGCCCACATCTCTTGTCAAGCACTGGATACAAGACGGTGAGATATCTCTTGTATAGGGCTTGGCAAACTTCTTATATATCATTAACCTCTCTATGGAATATCACTAACTTATTGACCTCTATCATGTAAATTACCAATATTTAGCTAAATTTGGGTATTTTATAATCTTTGCTTTTAGAGCTCTGATAAAAAATAAGGGATGGGAGTATCAGAGTGAAGCATTTTGAAATGGTCTTTCATCTTTGCAAGTTTCAGAGTATCATTACAGAAAGTTTTTCCCCATAACACAAAGATAGGCATTGCTTTATCCGCAAATGATGGTATAAATCTGAATTTCAAGTAGGTGTAGTTCTGTGGCAAGAAGCTTGCTTCCCAACTACATGGCTCAGGGTTCAGTCCACTATGTGGCACCTTGAGCAAGTGTCTTCTACAGCCTCAGGTCTACCAATGCCTTGTGAGTGGATTTAGTAGATGGAAACTGAAAGAATCCTGTTGTGTGCGTGCGTGTGTGTGTGTGTGTGTGTACTGGTGTGTTTACATCCTTGTAACTTAGCAGTTCAGCAAAAGGGACCAACAGAATAAATACTAGGCTTTAAAAAAATGAGTCCTAGGGTCAATTTGTTCAACTAAAACCCTTCAAAGTAGTGCCCCAGCATGGCTGCAGTCAAATGACTGAAACAAGTAAAAGATAAAAGATACCAAAACTGACGGCACTTACTGTCAAAAGTCTAAATATATATTTTTTTAAATAGAGAAAATTCAAGATTGTCAAACAACTGAAACCATTCTACAGTAAATGGACAATAAACTGCACAATAGTATTGAGTGTCTCTATTACATTGCTGTCATGAAAAGTGTGCACAGGTCATTAATTGGCCAGTTGTCATTACATGTTTACTTGGTATATGTTCATAATGTGATATCTACTGAGGGGTTTTGAATTTCCATTTGGTATTTCTATAGGTGGACTTTTCAAAGTCGAATTTTAATAATGTTGAAAAATCAGTTCACTAATAATTCAACACCCTTAATGTTCAAAATTGTTTTAGGTGTTTATTGACCCCCTTAGATAGCCCCAAAGTCCACCACCCCTAAGGGATTAATATTGATCACTTTTCTAACTCCTGATCTAGAGTTATACATTGAGTTATATTTTAGTTTTAAATCAGAAATCTAGAAATCTAGAAGTTATCATCAAGATAATTACAATAAGGGAAATGCTGACCTACATTTACTAATTACAACATTTGGCCATCACACTGGTAGTCAAGGCTTCTGTTTATTTTTACTGGTAAGGCAGTTCATTTAAGGGTACAAAAATCTGTGCTTATTGAACCTATTCAATAAGTAGTGACTGAACAATTGAAATTCTCCTTCATAGAAACTGATGTGAGATCAGTCTACTCTACCACTGTTCTAACAAGTCAATGAAGAAGGGAACACTTGACCACTAACCTCCATATGTGGCCATCTGACACCTGGCCTCCATGCATGGCTACCCACCGCCAGGCCACCATGCATGGCTGCCCAATGCCCAATACCCGGCCTCCATGCATGGTTACCCAACACAAAGCCTTCATACATGGTTGCCTGAATCCTGGCCTTCATATGTGGTCACTCAACCTCTGACCTCCATGTGTGGTCACTCAACCATTGATCTGTGTGGTCACCCAGCCTTTGACCTCTATGTGCGGTCACTTAACATCTGATCTCTATGTCATGACATCTGAAAAATAAAGTCAAATTTCTTCAAATTTCCTAATTTTGATAAAAGAATGGACACACCAGGGCAATATAGTCCTAGATGGCCTTAGAAAGAGGAGAAGGTCATGACTGGAATGCATTTGACCATAAGTCTACTGGATTTGTGTTGAGCTGGACTAAATAACAACAACAACAGTTTCAAGAGGTCGTTCTTCAGAACTTATAAGTTCTGAATCCATTCTGCTAACATCATTCAAAAATTTGCCACTATATTTCAGAATTCAATCAATAGTTTGGTCATGAAATTACAGTAAAAAAATATTTACTTCATCAAAGTGCAAACTTTTAAAACATTCAAAACCCATCCAACCCTACAGAATAATTTAAATAATGGAAAAGCAGGAAATTATATAGAATAAGCAAAAAATAAAAAATATAAATTAAATAAAAAATAATATGTATTTCTTTTTAAAAGCAAGTCATGGGATATCGGATATGTTGGAG
>NC_068991.1:21962889-21963855 GCF_001194135.2 Octopus bimaculoides
GTGTGTGTGTGTGTGTGTGTGTGTGTGTGTGTGTGTGTGTGCGTGCGTGCGTGCGTGCGTGCGTGCGTGTGTGTGCATTGTTTTTTATGTTCAGTTAAAATAAAAAACAATTTTATATCAAACTGGAGGATAACTCAATACTCTTTGTTAATACATATTTATTATTCTTTAATAAGAATGGTGTTGGCAGTGACTTCAGAGTTCCAGCCTGCTTAGCCTTCATTGGTGAATGTTAACCCAGCTAAAATCCCAAAGCCACTGTCAAGAGTATTCTTGCTAAAGGATGAGATTATGTCTCGTCAGTGGATCATATATCCAACAAAGAAGCACACTGCAAAGTGCAGAGCAGTAATGTATTTATAAGATTGGATATATATTTAGCTGCATATAAATAAATATATATATATATATATATATATATATATATACTATCTTAAATCTCTGAGTGAGATGTAAACAGTAGCGATATGGAATCATAACATATAATTGCCAACTAAGTGTGGCATCTTGTACGGGGCAGTGCTACTGACGTTTATAGTCCCAGGAAGACATCTCTTCCAGCTAACTAATGACACACATTCTGTGTGATTAACACACACTGAAGACAGGTAACCACCCAGAAACTCAAGTCTGTGTGTATCACATAAGGCTAGGGATGGGAGCGATGACCTCCCTTTGCAAATACTACTCGGACATGGAATGTGTGTCGTCAGCTATCAGGAAGAGATGTCTTCCTGAGGCTATAAACGCCAGTAGCATTATTCCATATAAGACACCACACTTGGTTGACAATTATGTGTGTCTGTGTGTGTGTGTGCATGTATATATATAGCAAATTAAAAGGATGGCTTATTAACAATTAGAACCTAAAGGCAAAATTAATAGAGGTCAAAAATGTGATGGAGGTTGCTGGCCAGCACCATTAATGCTAAAAATAAGAGTTAAATTAACTCTAAAGCCACTAAA
>NC_068991.1:21964716-21966880 GCF_001194135.2 Octopus bimaculoides
TGCCACGACATTCCTCCATGGCAAGATTTAATTTGTGTATACAAATTTAATTTGCGGTCCATGGGAAGAGCCGTTTTAACGATGCGTCCTGCCCAGCTCTTCGAAACGCCGGTGTTAAATCAGGGGTAGCTGATGAAGTAGAATGTTCTCTATGTGGCTTGTGTGTGTTCTCTCGTCTACGTTTAGTTTGCAATGTCCTGTACCCAGATATGCACCTATACATACAGGTGGATGTAGGTATGCACATACCTGTACGTATATATGCATATACTCATTTACTATTTGTTTTTATATATATATATATATATATATATATATATATATATAGGCACAGGTGTAACTGTGTGATAAGAAGATTGCTTCCCAACTTCATGGATCTGTGTTCAGTCCCACAGAGTGGCACATAGGCCAAGTGTCTTCTATTAGAGCCCCAGGTCAACCAAAGCATTGTGAGTGGATTTAGTAGACACAAACTATAAAACATCATGTGTGTGTGTGTGTGTATGTGCTTGCATGAGTGTGTGCTTGAGTGTGTGTCTGTGCTTGTGTTCCACTACTGCTTGACAATTGTTGGGTTTTATTACGTCCCTGTAACTTAGTGGTTTAGCAAAAAATTATTGATAGAATAAATAACAGGCTTTAAAATAATAAATAATAGGGTCAATCCATTTGACTAAAGCCCTGAACAGCAGTGCCCCAGCATGATTGCAGTCCAATGACTAAAGTAAAAGGTGGAAAAATCATTCATTCATTCATACACTCATACATACATGTGTTACAGATTTGGAAAGACAGACGGACAGGTCATCATTGTTTTAACATCCACTAATCCATGCTTGTATGAGTCAGGCAATATTCATTGAGGTAGATTTTCTAAGGCTGGACGCCTTCCCTAGTGTGTCCCCTCACCCATTTCCAAGCAAGGTAATATTTCCCTATAGCCAGAAATATTTTCCATGGAAACAAACATCAGTTATTCATTTTCACATTTGTTTTTCTATGCTAACATGGGTCAGATGAATACATTATTGAAGTATTGTTTTAAAATCAGTGCTCTTCCTGTTGCTATATTCTTACCTGTTTTCCAAATAAGCGATGTCTTATTTTATTGTCTTTGAAAGTATAGAGCCAGCAGATGATTTGTTAACATATAAAACAACAACAATGTCACTACTTTTATCTCAGCAATTTTTGGACAAACGCAAGTGTTGACAGACAGATAGACACATACACATACTCACTCTCTCTCACACACACACACACACGTGGATGCTCATATGATAGGTTCTTCCAGTTTCTGACCACTAAATCCACTAAAGTAGAAAGTACTCATCCAATGTTGCGCAGTGGAACTGAACCTGAAACAATTTGGTTGGGAAGCAAACTTCTAAACCACCCCGCCATATCTGCACCTAAAATACACACACAAGGACATGATGCAGCATTTACACACATACATTTGACACACACCATGCCAATATTGGAAAATCTGGTACTTCATTCGCATCACAAGACACCATAATTGTCAACATCCTACAGCAAGAATTAAATCATATCCTTGAACAAGACAGTTCATTCATTCACTCCCTCCCTCTCTCTCTCTCTCTCTCTACTTTGCTTACATATTCAAAAAGGCTTAGATGGGGTTCTAATTTCATATTGGGAATCAAATATACAATACACAAAGAGCTAAATTAGATGGAAACACTTATATCGCCTTTTATAGGTATCAATCTACCAGACACTTGTGTTTAGACATTTTGGAGTGGTATGACACCAAACAGTCTTGTATGATTCATTTCCTTGTCAATCCCATTTCACTTTTCTCCCACTGTTGTTTGCTTTAAGCAGTCAAGATGTCCAAAAATCCTGGCATCATTCATCAACGTCATTATTTAATATTCATTTTCCCTAGCTTGCATGGGTCAGATGGAACTTGTAGAGTCAAATTTTCTTCAGCTGGATGCCCTTCCTGTCACCAGCCCTCACTTGTTTCCAAGTAATATTTTCCCGTGACCAGACATGAAACTGAACAATATTATCTGTATGACTGTGATACCTCTTTACAACCATCACATGGTTCAAGACAAAAGGCACATACAAACACACTCATTATATATATGTGTATATATATATATATATATATATATATATATATATATAT
>NC_068991.1:21967053-21968558 GCF_001194135.2 Octopus bimaculoides
TATATATATATATATATATATATATTGGTGTCCTACTAGAGCTGGTGCCACTTAAAAAGCATCCAGTCCACACTGTAAAGTGGTTGGCATTTGGAAGGGCATCCAGCTGTAAAAACCGTGCCAAAACAAACACAGATGTATGGTGCAGCTCCTGTCAAACCATCCAACCAATGCTAGCATTGAGGGAGAACATTAAACGACAAAGACTGACAAACAATATGTGAGAACTGGGTATGCTCAGTAAAGAAAATACATAGTAATGCTCAAAAGGATTTAAACTTAAACTCTGAATTCTTCTTTATCTAGAGCAAGGACCACACCATCAATAATGGCTGTAAGAGAAATCCAAATCAAGCTGATATGGAGGTAGTAAAGGGGATAAACGCAGTGAGGCGTGACAGATATATGCAGCACACACACACACACACATGTATATATATAATATATATATATATATATATATATATGCAGCACAAAAAATACAGAATAAAAGTACAGAATAGAATATGAAGAAAATACATAATTTCTTAACTTGACAACTGTTTCAGGAAACGTAGAGTTGCATAATAACTATTTATATATTTCATCTGCAAATTATGATTATGAAGATTATGGGTATGTAACTGGTAATCAGTCACATGAAGATATTGCATTATGTCTGGCTCCCTTCATCAAGAGGAGATTGGTAAATGCAATTTATACAGTAGTGTTAGCAAAAATAAATGGTTAAAGGGGGAGAGGAAACAGAACAAGGTCAAGGCTGAGGGTAAGAGGAGAAAGGTTAATTTCTAAAACATATGGAGAAAGGAAGAAGGATAGACTAGAAAAAGCAGAGACAAGGGGAGAAGATAAATATGAAACCAGTCTAGTGCAAGGAAATGTCACAGGTGGTAAGGATAATGTTAAGCAGACCATAAATCATTTAAGAATGTCAACTGACCAGACAAAGAGGCAGGAAAAGATAATCATTGAGGTGTAGGAGTAGCAGAGAAGGAAAATATGTTGAAAGAAAGAGAATATGTTACAAGGAGAGGGATAATTGATACTTGGATAAATAGTAAAGAGATTCAGCGACAAGTAGGAGAAACTATAAAAACTTTACATAGAACAACTGTAGAATAAAATTCATGTTTACATGAGAAGATTACATCAGAAAACCTATTGAGTAATGTGGTATTATAATGACATAGAATAGCAAGCAATTCTCTGTAACAAATTGCAAGCACAATTGTTAGCATTGTATGGGGTACCCTTACAAACTACAGACAGGACAAGGTAAAGGGAATAACCAGGGAGTCACTGGTTACATACCCATAACTTTCTCCACATTTCACCTGTAAATTATACTTATTACAATTATGTACATATGGGCTTTCTAAAACAGTTGCTGAGTTAAAAAATTGCATATTTTGTTCCATATTTTATTCTGTACATTTTATGCTCCATGTAAATATATTCATATGAAGCCAGTGTTTGTATCCATTACTATATATATATATATATAT
>NC_068991.1:21968675-21973196 GCF_001194135.2 Octopus bimaculoides
AGAGAGAGAGAGAGAGAGAGAGAGAGAGAGAGCGAGAGAGAGTAAGGGGGAGAGAGAGAAAAGGGGGAGAGAGAAATACACAAAATGAGCTTCTTTCAGTTTCCATGAACTAAATCTGCTTGCAATGATTTTGGTTGACAGAGGGTTATAGAAGAAGACACTTGTCCAAGGTGTCACACAACTCATACTGTTAGGATGGAACTGACCACTTGGCCAAAATATCTGATCATGAGTACAATAGGAGAATACCTCGCTTTTAGGGTTCAATAGCATTTCTAGGTGGAACAAATACATCATGATAATCCTTTTCTCTGCCAAACAAGATAGCACCTCATCCTACTGTTACCATATGCTCTGCACTTCTCCAATAATCTACTTAAATTTTATATTGTGCAGTAAAAGAGACTCCACAACTCCATGTTCCTATTCACTTGCCAGCATCTTTACAGGGTGAGTAACATAAGTGAGAGACTAAATGATAATGATAAGTAGACTGTGAAACAGAGGGCTGAGTATTAGGGGTACTTGCAGTGATGTCTTAAGGCATGGTCACACTAGGCTGTTGCCAAGGGACCTCAGAGGTTAGGATGTGGAGTGGGGGAGACATTTCTGACTTATATATGTTGTTGCTTGCTGTCAAAAAAAAATATTATGAGACCCAGTGCATGTCTTATAATGCTGAGTGCCTATAATACCTATAATGACCTTGGGAATTCAGTATTCTGAGATAGGTTTGTATTTTCAAGGCAACATGACTCAGAGGACAGGTTGAAGACAAAGTAACGTAACCCAACGAATAGAGCAATGATGGACACCCAGGGTACGAAGGAGAAAAAAGTAGGAATGATTAAGATGGGAGACAAAATGAGACAGAGTTATGACAGTGTAAGGGGGAAGGGTGAAGGGAGAGTGTGTTGGCACAGGTAGCATCCTGTGTCTTTGAGTAGTAATTTCATTTCATGTTGTTCCAGTCGACTCAGTTGAAATCAATACCATCTGAGTGCTGGCACTGCTCTCTCTCTCGCCTTCTGAGATGTTCTGTTGGGGCAATGGTGGGAGGACTGAGAGGGTGGATATGTCTGGTTGCAAATACATAGACACCAAAAACAATTAATGAAAGCAGAGTACATGCTACCATGTCAAACTTCCATACTTCATTGCGAGTATGCATACACACACGTGAGAGAGAGAGAGAGAAAGAGAGAGAGAGAGAGAAAGAGAGAGAGAGAGAAAGAGAGAGAGAGAGAGAGAGAGAGAGAGAGAGAGAAAGAGAGATAGAGAGAGAAAGAGAGAGAGATGGAAGTTTATATGTACAGTGTTGCAGAACAGATAATGACAGGCAGGTTGGCAAAATGGAATTTTCCAAAGAGAGAGGGTAATAATATATATTTTAGACCATACAGTATTTCATACCACAACAGGTCATTAACTGACAAGGTGAAAATACAGAAGTTGTGTATGTGTGTGTGTATGTGTGTGTGTGTGTGTGTGTGTGTGTGTGTGTGTGTGTGTGTGTGTGTGTGTGTGTGTGTGTGTGCAAAAGTGTGTGTCCCTGTTACTTCACATGAGATTCTTTATGGTAATGTCAGCTGATAGGCAACTGGAAGCTCATTGTAGTAGCAGTAATGGCAATGTAACTAGCTTGCACTTGTGGAAATTCATCAAAGTCTTCCACAACTTTTGCAGATCTTCTCATTCACAAACATCTATAATTTAGAAGTATGTACACATACACACACATACATACTTCCTACAGTTTCTGTCTACCAAATTCACTTACAAGGCATAGGTTGACTGGGAGCTTTAGTAGAGTGGGACTGAGATATTTGCCAGCCATGGGTGGTTTTCCCCACTTCCCAATACATCCCCTTAAAGCTTCTATTTGCTGAGCCCCAATTTCACCTCTTCAGCACCCTTTCCTTAATCATTCACCCCAGTCATTCATTCCTCTCACTCATCTCCATCACTCAATCTCTCTATCACTCATCTCTGTCAAACATCTTCCCTTGACTTACACTTTCCATTCATTGTTCCTCCAGTTCACTGCACCATACAACCCATCTAGTCAGAAATAACATGAAATCTTGTAGATCCTTTCATCCATTTTCCATGCTGGGATGGGTTAGATGGTTTTACCGGAGTAGGTAAGCCAGAAAACTACACCAAGCTCCAATCATCTGTTATGGCTTGGTTTCTATGATTGGATGCCTTTTCTAATACCAATCATTTTAGAGAGTGTTTCTTTTATGCATCATGGGCATGAGTGCTTTTATGTGTCACATGCATGGATACCTTTATGTGTAACTGGCTACAACCAGGATTTCACTTAGATTGATGAGTCTTCTCATGCACAGCAAATTGCCAGAAGTTTCAGTCACTTGTCATCACTTCTATGCAGTTAGACTCAACAACTGAACATCATATTTCACCACCTTGTCCCACATCATCCTGGATCTACCTCTTCCTCAAGTCCCTTCCACAAGTAGAGATACAAACAATAAAAACAAGTAAACTTGAATGAAACTAAATAACGTAATTTTCATATACTCATGGTCATAAAAACAACTGCAGCAAAGGATAAAAGTCCTATTAGAAATTAAGAATTTAAAGAAAAATATACAATATAAAAACAAGAAGGGCATCTAGCCATTGAAAATCTGCTACAATAAACTTCAACTGGCCTATGCAAGCATGGAATAGTGGGCATTAAATGATGATCACACACACACAATTATATATGCTACACAGTAATCACACATCTTTTATATCTTCAGTAGAACACTACAAGTTTGAGGTAGAAACGAAGAGACATAGTAGTGGATTAAATTAACCCCAATATTTTGACTGGTACTTTATAGTTTCAACCCTGCTACCCACCTGCCTGAGACAATGAAAGGCAAAGTTGACATCTGGGGATTTGAACTTGGAATATAAAAGGGTCTAAACATACACTGCAAAAAATTTTTTTATCTGTCACTTTACCACTTCTGTCACCCAGCATCATGATACCCTGATGAATGAGGCAGTTTGGTAGGTGATACCCCACCCACCACCACCACCACTGAAAGCAAAAGATGCTGCACTTCCATAATGTATATTATTGGAGCATTATGAGATTTACAACCATGGAGTTGGGTTGGTATCCTACCATGGAGATTAATAGTATAACAGGTGAATATAATAACTTACCGCTTTTCAGATTTGCCATGGCGATCAATATAATAGATTTCATTCATATTTGGTATATATATGTTTGTTACTTTTGCAAAAGATCTATGGTATATGTAGAAATATGTCTATATATATGTATTGAGGTTCTATATATATATGTAAGTGTTAATAGTTATGTATATGAATGCATTGTATATATTATATATATATAACTATATGATTGTACATATACAGAAATGTATATGTGTCTTGAATGTCCTTATATCTATATTTATTTATATATACATAGGTATTTATAGTTATGTATATAAATGCATTATATATTCATTATATATGTAAATCTATATGTGTGTGCCTAGAAGCACACAAGAATGTATGAGGCTTCAGTGTCTATAAAACGCTTAATATATGTATGAAATGTATATATGTATTGATGTGTATGTATGTATGTCTATAGTTATGTATATGAACACATTGTAGATATTGTATGAGAGTGCCTAAAAATGTATGTATACAGTAATGTGGGTGTGTGTTGAGTGTCTACGTGGACTTGAGTTTACATGTAAGTATGTATGGAAAGATGTATATGTATGTATATCTATGTACATATATATATGGTATTAAAGAATGGTAGAATGATTCCTTAAGGAGAAAAAAAAGACAGTTTTAGACAGCAATAATTCTTTAGAATAGAAACATCTTTTACAAGTAAAGAATATATTCCATCTGTTTCAGAAATAACATTGAAATATTTGTTGTATCAATGAACTTCCAAGAATGCATCCATGGCAATATATCCAATTATTTCATCGGAAATCTCCAAATCACACAGGAAACTGGTAAAAGTTCGACACTAAGTGTTTGATGTCAGTGGTGGTGTTGGTGGTGGTAGTGGTGGTGATTTGGTGTGGTGCTATTGTTACTATTATTTTTGGTGTGGTTGTAGTGAAGTGGTGGTGGTGTTGTTGTTGATGGTGGTGGTGGTGGTGGTGTGGTGCTCTTGGTGGCGGTGGTGAGTTTGTAATCCAATAAAAAGCAGTTATTCTTTTTTCTTATTCTTTCTGATAAAGAAAGAAAGGTTTGCTCAATGCTGTTGTTTGCACTCAAATTACTTGACTGTCCAAAGTGAGAGAGAGAGGGGGAGAGAGAGAGGGAGAGAGAGAGAGAGAGAGAAAGAGAGGGAGAGTTAAATTATGTGTGTGAATATGTGTATGGGTGTAAATGTGTGTATATAGATGTGAGTGCATGTATATGAAAGTGAGTGTGTGAAGGCATGTCTGAGTGTGTGAGCATGAGTGGGTATATATGGGTATGTGAATGTGTGTGTGTGTGTGTGTGTGTGTGTGTGTG
>NC_068991.1:21973206-21979140 GCF_001194135.2 Octopus bimaculoides
GTGTGTGTGTGTGTGTGTGTGTGTGTGCGTAAGTAAATGCCCACACTTGTGTATGTGTGTGTGTGTGTGTGGTTTGCTGGTTTAGTAATCAACTGAAACGAAAACCACAGCAACAACAAATACGTAGATAACAACAACAACAATTAACACAACAGTAGAAAAAATTTCCACCACCACCACTACAACTGTCAAGATCCACAACAACTACAAAAATAAAGTAAATCTATAATGACAAGAGTAACAATCACGACAACAGCAACAGAACGAACCAGCAACAGTACCACCACCACCACCACCACCACCATAACAACAATGTCCAAAAATGTTGGTGTTGCTTTAGGTTATCATTAATGGTCAGTAGCAACTTGGTGTGATGGCCATGATTAATCTACCTCCACCCCCACCCCCTATTTATCATTCATCCCCTACTGCATGACCCACCATCTGTCTCCTCTTCCTTGAGGAATTAATCACCTTTCATTTGTGTGGCTGTCTGTGGAAAGTTGGCAGCATAACCTGCTGTACTACATAATGTAAACGCATACCACATTCTACTGAGTACACATATATGCATAACAAATACATACATATGTACATGCATACTCACTCACTCACACACACACACACACAAATTAAGGTGAGTACTGACTCAAGTCCTAGGACTCATTGGTCTGGTCACCCAGTTTTCATGGCATATAAGTATAAATGACCAAGATCACAGCATTCTCCTTGAATGGCATTCCAGTCCACCCCAGGGTTACTCATTTGAAGCTGAGTAGAGTAGGGCAGTATGAATGAAGAGTTTTGCTCAAGAACACACACACTGGGGACCAAAACCACAGTCTTGTGATCATGATTATATAACATCCTAACCACTAGGTTGTATGCCTTCCTTCCTTCCTACATTCATACATACATGCAAGCATGCTCCAAATACTGCACATATACACACATACATGCAAAAATACTCAGTTGATGTTGAAATTCCAGTGATGGAGCCTTGGATCTAGGTTAGAAACCAGCTCATTCTCTGTTAGCAAGAAATCTTGAAATAAACTAAATAACACATACACACACACACATATGTATGATGACTACAACTGGATTTCAAGTAACGCTGTGGCTCGATTGTTACTCCAAACATGATCAACACAGATGTGGTTTTTCACTCCTTCTTCCTCTGTTTATTTTCCAAGACCATACAACACAACCTGTGGAGGCGCAATGGCCCAGTGGTTAGGGCAATGGACTCGCGGTCATAGGATCGCGGTTTCGATTCCCAGACCGGGCGTTGTGAGTGTTTATTGAGCCAAAACACCTAAAGCTCCACGAGGCTCCAGCAGGGGATGGTGACGAACCCTACTGTACTCTTTCACCACAACTTTCTCTCACTCTTTCTTCCTGTTTCTGTTGTGCCTGTAATTCAAAGGGTCAGCCTTGTCACACTGTGTCACGCTGAATATCCCCGAGATGAAATGCTCAGCCACTTGCATGTTAATTTCACGAGCAGGCTGTTCCGTTGATCTGATCAACTGGAACCCCCGATGTCATAAGCGAGGCAGTGCCAACAACAACAACAACACAACCACATGAAAACCACCATACATTACATTGTATATCAATAGTTATGACAACAACGGTTGTAGTCGATCTGGTCAACAGAACAGCCTGCTTGTGAAAATAACATACAAGTGGCTGAGCACTCCACTGACACATATACTCTTCATGTTGTTCTCAGGGAGATGCAGCATGACACAATGTGGCAAAGCTGACCCTCTGAAATTCAGATACTGCTCATTTTTGCCAGCTGAGTGGACTGGAGCAATGTGAAATAAAGTGTCTTGCTCAAAGACAGAACTCAAGACCTTATGATCATGAGCCAAATGTCCTTAACCATTAGGCCACATGCCTTCATACTGTAATGTGTAAATAAGGAATAATTTTTTGAAAAATACCAATGTACTGTAGGTTTTAATGATGGTTGTTTGGCAAACAAAAATGACAATAAACTGTCTTCATAAAGTATGCAAAGCACATCTTTTTGAAATCTATTGTTTACAGACACAGTATACTAACCTACACTAAGCCACTTCATCCTATACTACAATACATCACATGAGGCAATAGCATCTAAAATCTCCCTCAAATCACACCCCAAATAAATGGATCTTGGTAAGAATTTCCAAGCATAAGTTTGGAACTACCAAGCTCTTTGAATTAACATGTACATGGCTGAGTATTCCACAGACATAAGTACTTGTAACATAATACTCAGGCAAAGATAACATGAGAAAGTTTGAAATAAGATTGAACTTTTGAACTACATGTACAATCCATCCAGCGAGCTTCTATATAGTTTCTGTTTACCAAAATTCACTGACAAATTTGGAGTCAATTTGGAGCTACTGTAAAAGGCACTTGACTAAGAGGCCACAGTGGGTGTGAACCCGAGAACTTGTGATTGAATGGTTAAGAAGCTAACATGCTGTGTCTAACATGCTGTGTCTAGACACAGCATGTTATCTTCTTAACCAGTTCTGGTGCCATGAAAAAAGCACCCAATACATTCTGTAAAGTGGTTGGTGCTAGAAAGAGCATCCAATTGTTGAAACCATGCCAAAGCAAACATTGGAACTCTGCACAACCCTCTGGTTCATCAGTACATGTTGAATTGCCCAATCCATACCAGCATGGAAAGGGGGCGTTAAATGATGTGTGTGTGTGTGTGTGTGTGTGTTATAGGTACAGCCTAACAGGGTTTCACACAGTTTTTGCCTACCAAATTTCATTCACAAGTCTTGTGTTGATATGAGGGTCTGTGGTAGAAGTTACTCGTTCAAGGTGTCAAGTAGTGTGATTAAACAAACCCAAGACCTTACGATTGAAAAAATGAACTTGTTAACCTTTCAGCCAAGCCTGTTTCTACATTAAACCACTACAGAATCGCCTTCACACTATACCTTTTACATCATTATTCTTCACATTACACCATGCTACAACACAGTACAGTGCATCATATATTACACTCTATGACACCCATACTTCATCCCAGTGTCATACTGCACTATCATCCATACTATGAAAGAACCTCCAATACCAGACAGGCAAGAAATAGAAACTAAGTCACCCTCGAATTATACATGTTGACATTTTAAAATAGGAAAGAGACAATAAATAATGTAGTTCTAATAAACTATATCTGGAAAAAATAATTGGAAGTGTCATAGATGGGATTACTTTTTTAATTAATCAAATATGACTTGGGACTAAACAACAATAACAACACACCTTTTTTTACGTTATACAGAAACCACTCAAAGTTAATGACCTGGAAATTAAAAAAAAAGTTATATAACTAGGGTGTAACTCAGTAATCTTGATGCCCAGAATATGACCCGGTTATGACAAATAAGTAATGTATGTATGTACTATACTGGCACTCTGTTGGTTACAATGACACGGGTTCTAGTTGATCCGATTAATGGAACAGCCTACTTGTGAAATTAATGTTCAAGTGGCTGAGACTCCACAGATACATGGACCCATAACATAGTTCTCAGGGAGATTCAGTGTGACACAGAGTATGACAAAGCTAGCCCTTTGAAATACAGGTTCTACTCACTTTTACCAGCTGAGTGGACTGGAGCAATGTGAAATAAAGTGTCTTGTTCAAGGATGCAATGCATCGCCAGGAATTGAACTCATGACATTGTGATCATGAGCTGAATACCCTAACCACTAAGCCACATGCCTTCACAATAAGTAATGTATATAAGATCAATATATTTTAGTCTACTAGGGGAGTGGGGAGGGTTATTGGATGAATTATTAGAGTATCAGACTAAATACCTTGCAATATTTACTTCAACTCATTTTCTTTTGAATACGCAACCTGCCTAGGTCAAGTTTGTCTTCCATTGATCTGGGATCAATAAAATAAAGTGCAAGTCAAATACTGGAGTCAATATAATTGACTGTTGCTCTCCTCCTCTTTCTTTTACCAAAATATTTTTGGCTTTATGCTTATATTTGGAACAAATATTTCAGCCCATTCTGGTGTGAAAATAAATTTGATGAAATTTGGGCTACATAAAATGTTTGTGTTACTTGCAGTTTTTCTTTCAGATTTTGCTGCACCATGTCATATTTTTCTGAGAGAAGGCCTTTCTCTCCTAAGTTTTGTTGGTTTTAAATTGTCAGCCTCAGGCAGCCCACTTATACATACCTTCCTTCATTGGACACTAAATTCCGCTTGCGAAGAACTGTTGAGGCAAGTGAGATCGAAATTGAATTAAATTCGACGACTGGCACCCATGCCAACGCCGTCTCCTTCATTGGAAACGAAACTCGGCTTGCGAAGACCTATTGGGGCAAGCGAAAGCGAAACCGTCAATGGCACCTGTGCCCAACATCGCCTTCCTGGCACTTGTGCCGGATGGTATGTGTAAAGATATTCGAGCAAGATCATTGCCAGTACCACTGGACTGGCTCCTGTGCAGGTGGCATGTAAAATACACCATTTTGAGCATGGCCGTTGCCAGTACCGCCTGACTGGCCTTCGTGCGGGTGACACGTAAAAGCACCCACTACACTCTCAGAGTGGTTGGCGTTAGGAAGGGCATCCAGCTGTAGAAACTCTGCCAAATCAGATTGGAGCCTGGTATAGCCATCTGGTTCACCAGTCTTCAGTCAAATCGTCCAACCCATGCTAGCATGGAAAGCGGACGTTAAACGATGATGATGATGATGATGATGATAATGATTTTCTAATGTTGTTTTTTAATCTGTTTAGCATAGGATCCTCTACCAAGAGCTTGCACCCTGCTGGTACTGCCGTTAGGGTTATTGAGGCATATAAATAACCACATCAAAACAAGGACTGGAACTAAAATCCTTCTAGAATTTTCTTTCAGGGCTACAAATTGAATCTCAATCACAATAATATTACTTCCCCTGCCAACTTCAGTAGCTAGGCCTTGCCTTTTCACCTTTTGCTTATTAATTACAAAAGATTTGCCAACAAGGAATGAGATAACTATGTAATCAGTAACAATTAAGTCAGACAAAACTAACATTAGATGTACTGTCATATGGGAAGGGCAATCATTACCCACCCACATATGCACACACACATATATATATGTTCATCCATCTATACACACACACATACAAACATACATATGTAAAAACAAACATACATGCTTGCATACACCAACACACACAAATACAGACATATATATACATGTATATACACATACATTCAAACAAGTACACAAATAGACATACATACTAAAAAACAAACACACATACACAAACACACACATACAGATGTACATACACATGTACAATATAAATACACATACATATTCACACACACACACACACACACACATCATTATCCACATACAACCTGCAGCTTTGAAACAATAAGTCAAGTTCCACAGTTCAGTTCCTCTCACCACCACCACCACCACCACCATATCTGGATGTGTCATGTTATATACACTCCATATCATTCACCTTCACATTCATTAACCACCAAAACACCCTGAGCCAAAGAAAGAATTTCTAAGTGGTTACATGACCTGCTAGAAATAACAACCAAGTACTCCTCAAATCACACCCTTAAATAAGTGCAAGTCACATTACCTAATATAGTCCTACATAAACATAAAATAAACCACTTGGGGAAATGACACCCACCTTTCTTTTTTACTTATTGTGTCTGGAGGGAGGGGGTAGATCCCTTAATCTTTGCAATCCCTCCACAACTAGTGAGACTGATGATGTTAATGTTCAGTTTAAACTGCTGCAAGTCAGCATCCACAGGAAAGGCTTGAACTGAGAGGAGATTCCAGAGGGTCAATGTTCTGAAGAAGAAGGATTGGAAATAATTCTTTTACTTGTTTCAGTCATTAGATTGTGGCCATGCTG
>NC_068991.1:21979240-21982716 GCF_001194135.2 Octopus bimaculoides
TTAAAATTAAATTAAGTTTCACAGAATAAAATATATATAAATATATAGTTCTTTTCCTTAAAACTATATTTATATATATATATATATATATATATATGTATGTATATAACACACACATACACACCTGACAGGCTTCCTTCAATTTCTGTCTACCAAATCCACTCACCAGGCTTTGATCAGCTGAAGGCTTATAGTAGTAGACCCTTGCCCAAGGCACCACACAGTGGGACAATTTGGGAGTTCCATGTTGTTGGAAAGGCAACACTTAGCCATACCATTTTTCTTTTAATGCTGTCAAACAAGTTGGAATGGCCTCCTTTGAGGATACTCTCGAGTTCTCCATGTATGGAATCAATATAGGCTCAGCGTGTAGCATCATGGGCTACTCAACCCAAAGAAAATTCTAAACGGGCCCCACCTGCAAAGACATGCACTGTTTATCTTGATATAAGGTAACCAAGTTGCACACATATGGTTGTGATGCATGTGCCTGGTGTACTCTTATCAGACATGTAGTCACAATGGGTATAATGGGCTTCGTATATTTTACCCCAGTGTCACTTTGATGGCATGCACTGCTCTCTCACTCAATAATAATAATTTCAAATTTTGGTACAAGGTCAGTAATTTCAGAAGAGAGAATAAGTCAATTAGATTAGCCCCCTGTACTTAACTGGTACTTAGTTTTGTGACCCTGAAAGGATGAAAGGCAATGATGACTTCAGT
This sequence comes from Octopus bimaculoides, assembly GCF_001194135.2. Lineage (NCBI taxonomy): Eukaryota > Metazoa > Mollusca > Cephalopoda > Octopoda > Octopodidae > Octopus > Octopus bimaculoides. The sequence goes on from NC_068991.1 coordinate 21,979,967, forward strand.
GGAATTTGAACTCGGTACATAAGGACAGATGAAATGTCGCTAAGCATTCTAATGATTTTGCCAGCTCAGTGCTTTAATAACAACAACAATAATCCTTTGTTCTATAGGCACAAGGCCTGAAATTTTTAAGCAGTGGGGGCTAGTTGATTACATTATGTCAGTACTTTACTGGTACTTATTTTATTGATCCAAAAGGAAAAGAGTAAGATCAACTTTGGCAGAATTTGCTCTCAGAATGTAAAGAAACAGAAAAATTTGGTGTGATGTGCTAATGATTCTGCTAGCTCACTGCCATGATAATAATAATATTGATTTCAAATTCTTGGCACAAGACCAGCAAGTTCAATGGAGGGGTATTGTTGATTACATCAACCCTATTTGAACCTTAAAAGGATGAAAGGTAAATTCGATCTTGGTGGAATTTGAACTCAGGATATAAAGATAGATACATTTCTAAGCTTTTTCTCCAGTGTGCTAACACTTCAACCAGTTTGCCACCATAATAATAATCATAATAATAATATTATCATCATCATTATCCAGACTGACAAAGGGAAACCCATCCTTTCAATGGGCCAAAATCCATGAACAGAATGGTTAAATACATTCTCTGACTTTTCCAATAGAAATAGACATTACATAATCTTAAAGAATGTCACCAACATTGACACTCTTCTAATATTCATAGTAGTGTGTCATAATAGGATGAGTCGGCAATCAGAGTAATTATTTGTGTCATTTATAAAATATTTTATTTGGAGAAGAAAAAACGTTCAAACATATTACAGGAGGAGAAATGGGAAATTATGAGTTTCAGGATTTCCTCCAAAGACATGAGAGGTGTAGTGAAGAAAATTGGTTTAACCCTTAACCTGTCTTGTTAATATATTTCCCTGAGATTTATCCATCATATTTGATACATATTACAAATTTCTTTCCAGCCACCAGAGTAACTTGGGACTTATGAAAAGACAGCTTTATATCACTCAAAACATATGAATCAATGGTTAACTAAATGTCTGAAAACAAGTATGGGCATTCAGGACAAACTTATGGAAATGCACTGGACAGGCAATGGGTTAAGCATTGAGCAAAATGCTGTGTGGTATTTTGTTCCGGTCAGCCAACACACAGACATCTGAAACAGCATTCAAAGGAAAGGCCATTCCACTGATTGATATGTAGACACTCACCAATTCCATCCAATATCTAATCCATAGATATGCTGTATCCACTCATTGTCAATTCTACTGCTACTATAATGGCCTCTGCTCCTTGCAGCAAACAAGTCTTGTGTCATTTCCTTTCAGGTACTCATGACTCACACATTTGTCCACTTTCATCACCTATATGTTGTGTCCACCTATATTCACAAAAGCCCGTCCCCACTCCTTTCACTCAGAACATATAACCTCAGGAATTTTTACCCAAGACAAGTCCTTCAATGTGAATGTATTCAAGAAAGATATTAATGTCAACACTCTTATTAGTCTTAGTTTTTTTAGGTTGCATGTGAATGCCATGAGAGCACAATACAACCCAATATGTTCTTTCAGACAAAGCCCAGAAACCAGAAACACAGACATATGCAAATGCACACAACCTACCATGAGTCTAGATCAGTGCTCCGCAACCTTTTTCCATTTGTGATACACTTATATTCTTTTCAAAATTCAGCAGCACACCTGAACTAAAAATATAACAAAGTATTGGGAAAAGATTATATTCAGGTTACACTGTGGCACACCAGTGTGCCACAGCATACCGGTTGCGGAGCAGTGATGTAGACCAGTGGTTCTCAACCAGTGTCCAGATGGCCCTTGGAGGTCCATATAAGATTTTGTTGTTAAAATTTATCTGCAATAAATTGGTTATACTTCAATAATACACAAAATATTTAAAGTTTTTTTTTTCTTTTATTACAATTCCTTGTTATGTAATTATTTTTTTAAACATCAAATGGCTGGAAGAGTCCATCTGAGTAAAATAGGAATCAAAGGTGGTTCCACAGGTAAAAAATGGTTGACAGAAACACTGATCTAGACAGAATGACACACACACACACATATACATACACAAACACAGAGAAACACATGCAAATGCAGAGAGATACACACAACCTACTCTCAACACATATACACACACACACCAACCATGTCAGCATGGTAAATAGATGTTAAATGGTGATAAATACACACAGCTTTCCATCATACACAGACACATATACAAACATGCACAGCTCACCATTATACATAAACACAGACATATACATAATACAAAAACACTCGCACACACAAAACAAGGGTCACACATACACACAGCCGATACATACACATGCATACACACATATGTACATACACAAACACATACATATACACAATCAAAGATAAAGAGAGAGAGACACAGATGCAAACAAAGGTACAAGAATGCAACAATTGCCCAACCCCACAACACATAAAATATGGATGAGGACAGATAAGGGAGCTTACCGGAGTTGAATTTACCTGTGTTGTCAAACGCTGACTTGTTGACATCAGGTGTTGAACACTGACAGTTTCTGAAATATGTGAAACATACATTTGATTCAGATATGGTACATGTGGCAGTGTTGGTGGTTGTGACTGTGACAATGATGATGGTCGTGGTGGTGATTGTGATGATGGTGGTGGTGACATGTTGGTGGTGGTAATGATGGTGGTGGTGATTGTTGTGGCGATGGTGGTGATTGTTGTGGTGGTGGTGGTGATTGT
>NC_068991.1:21982783-21993326 GCF_001194135.2 Octopus bimaculoides
GGTGGTGGTGACCGTTGTGGTGGCGGTGGTGACCGTTGTGGTGGCAGTGGTGACCGTTGTGGTGGTGGTGGTGGTGGTGGTGGTGGTGGGGACCGTTGTGGTGGCGGTGGTGGTGACTGTTGTGGTGGTGGTTGTGGTTGTTGTGGTGGTGATAGTGCTGATGGTGTTATTGTGGCAGTGGTGGCAGTGACAGTGGTGGCGCCTGTGATTACAACAGTGGTAGTGGTGGTGGATTGGAGCAAATGGTTGTTTCAGTATTGTTGGTAGTGAAGATGATGGTGGTTGCTGCTCAGGTCTGATTAAACAGACCTATGGTTAAAAACATTCTAACCATGACCAACCTGCCTTTCTCCTGGGTACTGTGTACCCAATGTGTTCTTCCTTTAGAAAGACTAAGGTACTGCTACTATTGGTCAGCATTTGTGGCAGTGGCAATAACGTACAATAAATAACTTAATTATATTTTCAAGTGTCCCTCATTTTAGCTATACATGTATCTAAATACATACATATATACACATACATATACACAGATACACACGCACACTTATATACACACATACACAAAATCATGCCAAAATAGACACAGAAGTCTGGTGCAGGTTCCTGCCTGGCCAGTTCCTATCAAACCGTCCAACCCATGCCCGTATGAAAGGCAGATGTTAAACAATGAGGATGATGATAATGACACACATACAGGCATACACACACACATACACACATACATATCGTTTTATTATAACTTTAAACAAGACTAAATTTTGCACTTTCATCAAGATCTCATGCTAAATGCTTTGCAGAAAACAAATATTTTTTGTTATAATTGCAATGTGTTTATTTCTATAATTACTCTTATCAACATCAACATCATCATCAACATCATTATAACATCTACTTCTTCCATGGGTCAATCTTCATTCAGGCAGATTTTCTATGGTTGAAAGCTCTTCACGTCCCCAACCAAAACCACTTAACTCACATCTCTACCCCGCGTGCGCGTGCGTGTGTGTGTGAGATTCATTTCATGCTATCTAACATTTACATATAATTAATACTAAATTATCCTTTGTTTTAATTGTTTAGTTTATGAGCTGTAAACTCTAAAAATATTCATGGTAAAGAGATTCCTCATTCTATAACTGCATAAGGAAACGATGAATTTTACTCTTTAGACTTCCATTATAAATAAACAAAAACAGATAAACTGCACAAAGATAATATGTATCTTATTCATGGAACAGACTTATCTATGATGGGTGTTCATTAACGATTTCCCCTGACCCACTTCCCAAGGACGGGGATAAATGAAACTTGGCATAATTATTAGTACTTCTCTATATAGCCGCCACCACCAATGGTGACACACTTCTCTCATCGTTTTATGCAACTGTGAAGACTTCGTCTATAGAAGTCAACAGGTTTCATTGGGAGCCAAGAGTTTACCTCGGAAATAAGTTCAGTATCTGAAAAGTGCTTCCTTTCCAAAAAGGACTTCATGGTTGGAAAGAGGTAGAAGTCAGATGGTGCAAGGTCAGTAGAGTAAGGAGGATGAAGAAGAATTACATAGCCACAAGAGTGTGGTTTCATCTGGGGTAACATGCACATTGTGAATTGGGGCATTGTCTTGGAGGGGGCAGACTCCTTTGGTCAGCATGACATGCCTCTCATCTTTGATGGTGTCCTGCAATTTCTGCAGCAGAGAAGCATAATATGCCCTATCAATTGTGGTGCCCTTTGCCAGAAAATCCATCATTACTATTCTGCATTGGTCTCAAAAGACTGAGCATCACTTTGCCTGCTGAGGGTTGGATACCAAATGAGGCTCTGTTTACAAAAGGTTAATAATGGTAAAGTTATTTTACTAACTTCTCCATTGTTTTAAAAACTATCCGAAAGAAAGGCAGTGTATTTCAACAGAAATATAGTAACAAAAGTGTTAAATCTTTGTCTGTCCAGTGAATCACTTGTGAAAGACAGGACATATTTCCCTGAAGCCCATGCATTATATGTGATGCACATTCCCGATTTCCTTCAACTAACAGAGTAACTTCAATGAAGGGAAAGTTTAGGTGCAAGTGTGGCTGTGTGGTAAGAAGCTTGCTTCCCAACCACATAGTTCCAGGTTCAGTCCCACAGTGTGACACCTTGGGCAAGTGTCTTCTGCTATAGCCTTGGGCTGACCAAAGTCTTGTGGCTACTGAATAAGTGTCACATATTTTTACAGATATATATATTTATATATATATATACACACACACACACACACACACACACACACACATGCATGTATGTGGGGTGTATTTGTGTGTATACATACATAAGAATAAATTTTGTATGAAGAAGTGGGGGTAGACAGAAGCAGGAGCAGGGATTTTTATTCTGGAAATGCAATATTTAGAATGAATTTTGTAAGTAATATTTTCATCTGGAACTTTCTATTGTTTTATATAAAAATTCTATATTAAAATACCATCAAGAATATTTCTGGAAAGGAAATTCTAAATAAATATTTCAGTGTCTAATTAAATGAGGGGTCATCTAATTTAACACTCTGTTGAGTAGTTTGTTTCCAGTTTGGTGCCTTCAGGAATTTTAATGTGCTTCAAAATAAACAAGAAGCCATACTGAGTGTTGTTAAGTGGCTGAAACGTCTGACGGAAGAAGCCTGGAATGTTACAATTAACAAAGGAGTTTCTAGCCAGTCACTTGACCTACTAGAAAATAGGAGAAACATTTTGGTTAATATAGTCCCAGATACACAATGCCTGAGAAAATCATATGTCCATTCCCTCAGAGCAAACATGGTGATAAACAGTAATAACAACATGGAATGCTGCTAAGTTAACCACATTGTGTTTATTGATAGTAATTCATCCCTCATTTTATGTTGCCTGCTGCCCACAATTGTTTCATTTAAAGGATTATACTCAGTCATATTTTTTTTTTAAGAGCTGATGTTGACACTTGGTGCTTGTTGTTCATATGATGTTTGTAAATAATCTGGTTCAATACCAGTGTACTCCAAACATGAAGGTGATTATCTCACACAGACTCAATCCGCCAGCTGAGGCTGGCTACTAATGCAGAGACACTACCACATGTCAACTGTATTGGCTTCTGTAACATTGAGACTATCACATATGAGGCAGAGATCAAAGCTACAAACACAAGCTGCAATGCCGACTTGAAGTGTCACATCAATATGTTGGAGGGGATGCTCACGAAATATTAAAAGGCAAAACATTACAAAGGCTGCAAGTTATGTCAGGCTGTTGTAAGGAAAAAAAGCACAGCATATGATATCAGTTGGAAAACTGCAGTAAAATGTAAGCCCCACATGAATGTTAGCAGAAAATGTAGGCTTTGCACTGCCAAAAAGTAACTGATCACCAAGAACTCTAACTCAGATGGTTATACCAAACATCAAATAAGAGAATTTCAGTCTCTGCAAAGTACAGAAAGAAATTTATCTTCCTCAACTGGGCACACCCACCACAAAATCCAGGAATGAGTCAATCATAGATTGCCTTTTATCAAATGTTTAACTGTGTCCCTCCTCCCCTCTTTCTCTCTCCTTCATTTGTCTTTCTTTTGTGTAACCATACATATGTTTACAGTTATGCTTAAGTATGCTAGTGCAAGTGGGTATGTGGGAAGGGAATACATTATTCTTGCAAAACAGGCAGAGATTGCTTAGCTTGTGAACTCAGAGTAGTATTTCTTCTACCATGTGTATTAGTGGAGGTGCAATGGCCCAGTGGTTAGGGCAGCAGACTCGTGGTCATAGGATCGCGGTTTCGATTCCCAGACTGGGCGTTGTGAGTGTTTATTGAGCGAAAACACCTTAAAGCTCCACGAGGCTCCGGCAGGGGATGGTGGTGGACCCTGCTGTACTCTTTCACCACAACTTTCTCTCACCCTTACTTCCTGTTTCTGTTGTGCCTGTAATTCAAAGGGTCAGCCTTGTCACACTGTGTCACGCTTAATATCCCCGAGAACTACGTTAAGAGCTCACATGTCTGTGGAGTGCTCAGCCACTTGCATGTTAATTTCACAAGCAGGCTGTTCTGTTGATCGGATCAACTGGAACCCTCGACATCGTAAGCGACGGAGTGCCAACAACAACCATGTGTATTATAACTAATTTTATAAGATGCTTTTTAATTCCTTGCATATATTCTCTTTAATAGAAGTACACAGACATTCCTAGTCCCAAATGTTTATAATTGCTTACGGTCAAAGCTTGTAATGAGCTACTGCAGTGAAAGCTACATGAATGGTCCAAAATTGACAGTAGAATGACCCTTATGTGGTCAATATATTATTTTAAATAATATTACTATAAATGTGTATATTGTCATTTGAACACTTTCCATGCTCACATAGGCTAGACCAGGGGTCACCAAACTTTTTTCAGTGGGTCAGATAACAGAGAATGATGAGTGCAGGCTGCATAACCATTTTGTTCAATGCAATACAGCGAATACACAAAAAAAATAAAGACAACCAACATATTTATTTAGCTAAATTTATCAAAGAAGGCAACGTTAGCATTAAGATAGTTACATCACACACAATGCACACGTATCCAAATCTCACAAACTAAACAGCAAAAAAGGTTAGTGAAATTTGTGAAAGTGATGTTTAGCTTTTAAGATATCATCAATATTTGCTTTGGAATTGCTGCATCCGACCAAGAGAAATGCTTTCAAGTGTTTATCAGTCAACCTCGTTCGATGTGCTGACTTCACATACTTCATTTTTGAAAATGTTTGCTCACAGACATAAGTTGTTCCAAACACTGACACCATACTAGAGGCAAATTTCTTCAACTTTGAAAACTCGTCATCAGGTAAGCAGCAATAAAATTCAACAAGTTTTCCTTCTCGGTGTTTCTCTTTCAACAAGTCACTTGCTTGCAAATCAATGAGCCCCAGCTGTAGTTCAACTGGCACGTCATCAAGGTTACAAACAAACGGATTCTGGAACAAGAATTTCACTCAATTCTGTTAACTATGTTTAATATTCTTGGAACAACTCAACTTATTAACAGTAGATATTTCTATTTTAAATCAGATTATACTTGGATAGAGATTTAAAAAACATTGTATGCTGATAACTAACTGGCGAAGTGCAGCCCCCTTCTATACCCTTCTCAATTATACCACCAGGTAAAGCGGAAGTGGGGGTTGAGAAACCTCTCCCCTACCTTCCAACCTGCCCTCCCCCTCTCCCATGCACCCCCCCTTAACCCTCCTATTACTCACCCTCCATAAAGGTCATACATGTACATATTAGACAGTGGAAAGGGTTAGAGGTGATGTTATGCACCCGATACAAGCAAAGCTAACTTAATTTCTCTTGCAAAAAAGAGGGGGGCATTTTCTCTTTTTTTCAATATTTAATTAGAAGAGAGAATATGTTGTTACCAAAGCATTAAAACTTTACTAACTTGATCGATCTGTCACTGAACCAGAATTTTAATTTCATTTGATACACACTTTGCTATCATTTATACGGAGAATTGCAACAGAAACACAAGCTACCCTGGGGTGAGACGGTACTGTTAATGATCTCAAAATGCATGTGTTTCCAAACATTGCACAAAACTTTAGCAACAGTCAATCGGTATGTGAGCAAGCCATCTTAACTCCATGTAATGATGCTGTTGATAAAATCTCTTACAGCTGTTGCCAGGATGAGAACAGTCTTTCAAATCCATCAACACTGTCATTGATCAGGACCAAGTTGTAGTTTTTCCAATTGTCCTGAACTCCCTCCAGTCATCTGGGATGCCACCTCACAACTTAACACTTAAAAAGGGAGCCCCAATCATGCTGCTCGGGAATCTCGATCCACCTCGCCTGTTCAATGGTACCAGACTGGTAATGAAAGCAATGCAATTCCATGTTCTAGAGGCAGCGATTACCACTGGGAAATATAAGGGTGAAGATGTCTTCATTCCACATATCCCGTTAACCCTTTCGTTACCAACCCAGCTGAAACCGGCTCTGGCTCTGAGTACAAATGTCTTGTTTTCATAAGTTATGAATTAAAATCTCCCACCAAACTTTAGTCACAATTTATGTTCCTAATACTAGCTTAATGATAACTAAACTATTTTACTAAATTCTTTGTTGCATTTAAAGTAATTGAAAGAAACAGAGAGCATCTCAAAATAAATACAGTAATGAAAGGGTTAATCCCATCTGACCTCCCTTTGAATTTAAACGGCTCCAGTTCCCAGTGAAACTAAACTTTAGCTATGTCGATAAACAAATCTCATGGACAATCTCTCAAGGTTGTTAGACTTAACCTTGCTTCTCTCATGAGAAGGATGTTCGCAAGTTGGAAGGCCCAAAACTCTTTATTTGTACCCCAGTTAAAGGACAGCCTGAAAACATTGTATATTTAGAAGTTCTCCAAAATTGAACTGCGATTGATTTCAAGATTTCTTTTAATAACTTTGTTTATATTCCTGTCATCTCATAGAATTTTTCAGAAAACATTTTTTTTTTTTATCAGAATAAATATATTCAATTCCTTTAACATTCTTTAAACTTCTCAGCAACGCCGGGTACTTAGACTAGTGTGTGCGTGTGCGTGCACACACACACACGTACGTATATATACATACACACACATACACGTGTGCTATGTTTGTGTAAACGTGTATGTGTATCTTATATACACATATATATCTATATCCATATATGTATCTATCTCTCTCTTTCTTTCTCTCCCTCTCAGACAGGCAGATAGACACACACACACACACACACACACACACACACATATACTCATCGACTAATTCCCACCCTTCCCACTATATTTCCCTCCTTTTATCTATGTGAGAGGAAGGTGGGTTGGCAGAACCGTAAGAGTGCCGGAAAAAAATATCTTACAGTAATTATTCCCTCCCTTTACGTTCCGAGTTCAATTCCAACCGGAGTCAACTTTACCCTTCGTTATTCTGAGATAAAATAAAGAACCACTCAAATACTGGGGCTGATTTAATCAACGTACATTTCCAACCCACAAATTTGTGACATAGTAGCAGTAGTAGTGGTAGGGAGAACAGTTTTCGTGTACGTATTAGTTTGGCAATTGCGCGTCATGTGAAATTCTCTTGACAAACTCACTGCTGAAGTTTGCAAGAATTTGGTTAACAGCAATAATGTCAAGGTCCTTGATATTATATAAGCGGCCCACATTAAGAAATGGGGGTAAAACAGCAAATAAGACACACAGCACACACGTAATATATGCGTATATGATGAAATATAATATACACAAGAGTTTTCGTGCGTGCTCAACCACGCACGCATACATTTGTGTTTAGAAACGTGTGCGAATGTACATGTAAATATAATGTTATATTTGTGTGTGTATGTATAACACACACACACACACAAGTGTATATAAAATGCATAGGGATTCCCGTCGATTTCTATGATGATTAATTGTTCGATCAACGTAACAACTTACTCATTGCATGAGCGTGTCTGTGTCCGAATATTCTACAGTGACGAACTATTGACTTAATTTCCAGGGAGAATCAGCATGACACAGTGTGACAAGACTAGGACTTTGAATTTACCAGTACAATCCAACCTACAAGCTTACAAACCCGTTTTCGTTTGCCGTGTTTTCAGTTATAAGAACACTGGCGGTAATCTTTCGGTATTAATAGACGACGTCATTCACCCTTACCTATATCACGAGGGAACGTTGCGTGGATGAATGACGTCTACTAATACCGAAAGATTGTCACACTGACTCCACATTCTTTGCAGCGAGATCAATACCTGGGTCCTCATTATTGCGAAAACTTCTTTATCACTTGGTGTTACCTGCATCCGTGTGTGTGTAAATGTTTTAAAATACCTTGTCATTTTGGAGTATCTAGGTACGTATTTAGCAAACTAACTACTAAAACATTTACTTTTACATTCTAAGTAATTATGGCACCTAGTGGTAAAAAAAAAAAAAAAAAGATTTTACAAAGAAGCATACATTAAATTTAATATCAGTGGAGGGTAAAATGAAAAAGGTTCTCCCTACAATGTATTGTTTGCCAAAGTTTTAAGTTCATCAGAGATTGAAGCCAAGCTTTCTGAAAAGACATTTCTGTAACTAGATGATCCTGATCAAACTGACAAACATCAATTGCATTCCAGACAGAAAATAAATGAAACGTATTCAACTTAATCAGAGTGGGTAGTTAGAAAGACAAAATGAAACTAATTTACGTTACCACCCCCAAGGTTGCTCCTAAAACTGCAAAAACTAATATACCCACATACGGTTGCTGAAATATTCATAATATATTACAAGCAAAGGAACTGCTTAATCAGCCAATGTGAAATGATAACGTTTGTTGAAAGATATCTTATATTTATAAACGATATACACGGTAGTTCAAAAATATAAGAGGCTACGCTAGAAATCTTTGAGTTTACACACATGTAAGAAGTATATAACTAAATAATTGCTGGGTGTATTAAATGAAGTGAGAAAATGAAGTTGTTGCGGAATTTATACAATTGTTTACACCGCGATTTCTTATCCATATCCTTACAGTTGACTACCAACAAGCAAGTGGAAGACGGAAGGCAAAGACTCATGCGGAAGAAACTTGTTAATGTGTAAGTGAAACGACGAAGTGCTCCCTGGAACTGACAAATAAACCACCTATTTATTTTTTCCCAGGCATTGCCAATATATACCTATCTCAAAGCTTAACTGTGTCACCGTGATTGAAAATAAATCAGGTTTATCTAAGTTAACCTTTGCTTCGTGTAAGATAATGGCGAATTTCTAGCAGGTTGAACGAAAGGATTTTACGTGCACATTTAGAGAACAAAGGAAACACACGTAAAGATTCAAGTTTCGATCCTTGGTTACGGAAACTTACATTTCATATCTATTAACTGGTACAGGCAAGGTATAAATTAAGGATTCGAATTTTTAAAACAATGTTTTGTCAAGCCTTGGTGAGCGCAACAAAAAGGAGAAGACATATATGAAGTTGTACATAGTTTCTGTGTAAAAAAAAAAAAAAAAAAAAAAAAAAAAAAAGGTCTTTCTTGGTAAATGATAGTCGGTTGCTGCATAACCAAAGCAGTTCCTACAATGCTGGGTTTTCTTAACAGTGTCAAATGTAAAGCGTGATGTAAAGAACATAAACTGTATGATTAATAGATATTGCATTGTGTATGAAGATAGTGCCTCCTTCTCTCAGATCGTATAACGTACGAATGATGAACTTCGTCAAATCTAGTCTTCTGAACACAAAGATACTGCTTCTGTTGTGTAAAGAATAAAATGCGGGGGAAGATGTGTTTCACGCAGAACTGAGATGGCTTTCAAGAGTCGTAGTCGTTGCAATGATGAAAGATTAATCTAAAGAATTCTTTTCGTTCGAGAAAACAGAATAAAGTATTCAAGATCACTTCTGATAAACGGATTGCAAAGCTAACCTTCCTAAACGATTTATTTTTCTTATTAGTCAATGCAGCTAACAAGATACTTTAAGGCATCTAGCTACCGTTATACAGACTTAGTCAACAAATTAAGATAATTTTGGATGAAATTTGAGCTGTAGAACGATAGGCTGGAAATGGGTCATGACAATGTTTTAGAGAATACGAGTCAAAGTTCTACACTACTACAAGTGGACTTTCTTTATTCGGCACTTAGGCCTTAACATAGAGGGGAACACTACAAAGACAGACAACGTAATACAATACGTGGGGTACAAAGAATGAATGATGAATGTGTAGTAATGCCGTGCGCATGCGTGGAATTAAACAGCCAAGCGTTCCCGCTTAATTCTATCTTTTTTACGGTCGGCCGACCATGAGCATGGACGTGTTAAGCTGTCTCTTCACCATCTTTCGGACTTACACTCGACAGCTCGCTTGCAACTACATACCCACGTCCCAACAACTATGCTCACACACAACAGAAGCTGTAACAACAAGAGCTAAAGATGTATATATTTACCACCTGAATAAAGTGTTGTTTAAGTTGATAGTCTGGAGTTCAGCGTTCCGTTTATATTTCTTAATTGTATATAGGAAAGTCAGGTATACATCTAATGTTGTATAACCAACTTTCCTATAAATGAAATGAATTACTTACAATGAGGTGATGAAATGGTTTACGAGTCCCCCAAAACTCGCAGTTTCATTTAACAGTTCTCTCATACAGTTAATGATCATGCTTTTTCTTTAACAATTGTAAGTGGCCACAGCTCCTCTACCGTTACTACACTTGGCAGAGTGTCGTAGCCCACGTATGATCCACTTATTTGAAACTTGTCCGGGTGTATCCGTTGCAGTCTCTGCATCACATACTCTTCCACCAATATAGTTATTCTTTTTTTCTTCAAGCGTTTCAATGTCCAGTTTAAGTCTTACTAATCCTTTTATTCTTGCAATCGTCTTTTCCAACTCTAAATCCTTGTCATAAAAAAATCACTGTTCTGATATTTTTAAAATCGACTCTTCCAATTACCTTTCCTTCCATCCTTGCTCTT
>NC_068991.1:21993394-21997035 GCF_001194135.2 Octopus bimaculoides
TCGACCAATTCCTCCGCTTTTCCTTTCTTTTCACTTTTTCGTGCTCTGTATCTTGGGTTCGGTTCTCAGCTTCGTCTTTTCGGTTTCCATTTCCTTCTCTGTCTTTTTTTTTCCTTTCTTTTTTTGAGGGTTCTTTGGCGGCGATTCAGTCCGCATACGCTTTCTATCTGTTTCTTGAGAAATTTTCTCGCACTCCACAGTTTCTGCCTGTTTTTTTCTCCACCTCCTCTTGTACGCCTTCCACCATCTCCTCTTCACAGACCTCTATTTCTTCCACTTGTACTTCTCTGCGGGGACACACCGCCTGCATGTGTCCCCTACTTTTACACTTATAACAGATTGGACATAAAATAATGTCAGTATGTTGGACCAAGCCTACTTCGTTTTGATATGTAAAAGCACGTGGCTAAGTAGTTAGGGTGTTGCACTCAAGATCGTGGTTTCGATTCTCAGACCAGTGGTGCGTTGTGTTCTTGAGCAAAACCCCTCACTTCACGTTACTCTAATCCACTCAAGTGTAAATGGGTAACCCTGTGACGGGCATTGCCCCTTTCAAGAGAAATGTTGGCCTGTTCGCCTAACCAACGGGATGGCATCATTCAAAAGCAACAGCAATGCGAGGAAGCGACGACATCCGATAATCTGGTCGATACAGTGATATAATGAAGGCGCATAACTGAGTGGTTACAGTGTCGGGTTCACAATCATGAGGTAGTGAGTCCGATTCCCAGACCGGAATGTGTGTTGTGTTCTTGAGGAAGACACTTTATTTCGCGTTGCACCAGTTCACTCAGCTGTAGAAATGAGTTGCGACGTCACTGGTGCGAAGCTGCATCGGACTTTGCCTTTCCTTTGGACAACATCGGTGGCGTGGAGAGGAGAGACTGGTATGCAAGGTCGACTCAACCTTGCCCGGACTTGTACCTTAGAGGGGAACTTTCTGGGTGCAATTCCATGATCGTTCATGACCAATGGGGGGTCTTTACCCCTTTATAGTGACCCAATGAAATAGTATACTATTTTCCAATTATTAGTGGATTGAATCAATTCATTTCATACCCCTTTAAAATTAATTTCAGATCAGTTTCCAAACAATTCTCACGATAGATTTGTGAAATGTATTAATGATACCACAATGAAAGCACTTTCTGTAACCTCTTCCCAAATATTATTCTGGTGTTCCATGGTGAACTCTTACACATCTGTGAAAAAGAAATGTGTGAAGCACCGGTAACTGTTCCCGCTGGGAATAAACAATTTCAACAGCTAAAAACAAACTTCGTTGCCAGATTGTCAACTGAGAATGATATGTGGGTATGTCTCTGAAATTATGCCTAAGAATTCAGCTGCTCTGCAGAAAGGGCCATGCTAATCATTCTTATTGGAAATTTAACATTGGATGTAATGAAATAACTAATAAATGAGACGAGTATTGCTTGTTCCATGGTATCCATTCATTTTACACTATACTTTTCACAAGGGATACGCCAACATTACTAGACAGAATGAACGAGTGTTAATAATACATAGCTATAAGCTGAATTAATTCTCCAAGGCAGCCTTGATTCCAACAGTGACCATCCAGTTTTTGTTTTAAACAGCATACTCCAGACTTTAATTTCCACTTTAGTTTTCTGTTTATTGGACAGATTTGACTGCTATTTCCAGTAGATCAAACGACTACATAAGGCTCTCAGTTGAGTAGTGTCTATTGTTTTATACCATTTGGAATGACAAGTCAACGACGGGGCCTCTAACGTGGGGCATCTAATCTGCTAGAAATACCAGTCTATCTCCATTAAATTATATAAAATTGCTTTAAAAAAATTAAGGACATGCTTTTGAGTGTAGCTCTATGTATGAAAAAACGGGCATGATGATCATTACTTGGATACTTTTTATTATTGGACTTTCCAAATCAGAGTTGATCTGTCGTTAAACTACAATGAACCCAGAACGATGAAAGGCAAAGTCGATCCTGGCGGGATTCGAACTCAGAGCGTAAATACTGTAAAGTATTCTGTCCAATAACATGTCAACATTTTAAACTTTGCTATCAAATAATGGTTTCAAATTTTGGCAGAGATCCAGCAGTTTTTTTTAGGGGAGGGGGGAGTCTATTACAGGATAGAAGGCGTAAGTGACTTCGACGGGATTTGAACTGAGAACGTAAAGAACCGGAAAAAAAATTACCGCAAAGCTCTAATCCATATTTGCGAGACGTTATTTAAATAATGGTAGAATCCAAGAACCTGGTGTCATTTGGTGGAGGTACCTTATAAATAACAAACAACAGGGATCACATTAGAATTTGCATCACACATGTAGATGTTGGAATTAACAACATACCTCCAGAGGTCGATGCCACTTGCTTGGTGGCAGCTATCATCATGGGCCTGGAGGAAAAAAATAACCATCCTTCAGGCCACAGTTGAGAAAGAGGAAAATTGGAAAGGGCAATGCCTTTAGAAGAAATAGCGGAAATCATTAACATCGGCGAGGACAGACTTATAGTCTTCGTGGAGGGCAGGCAACCCAGGTGTTTTAACTGTGGTTTAAAAGGCCACATTAGATCCGAGTGTAAGCCCAAGGAAAAGCAACAAGAAGGAGAATTGGAAGAGAATACAAAGGAAGATACAACACATAATAACACCAATACCAGAGGACAACACTCTACCAACACCAACAAGAGAGTGTGAAACCACAGTGGAAAGCGAAGCCAACGACAGAGAGGAGGGGTGGTCGACTGTGAGAAAATAAAGAAAAGAGAATCACAGACCGCCCCCACCAAAAAATACAAGAAGGAAAATACATGTATGGCCATCAAGGTAAACAATAATAGACTGATTAACCGTTTGGCAGCTACACCATCTGCCAAACGTACAGAGAAAAATTCATCAAAAGACTTTTTTATTTACAACATCGGCCGGAAGGATTACGGACGGATTAAGTCCGAATTCTTCCATGACGTAGGCCCTCTCAGAATGGATTTTTCACCATATATTCTTGAGGGCCTACGTCCAAGAAACCCACGAGCCCGGGGATGAGAGAAATAAAAGGAAGAAACGTCAAACCACTGATACGGAGATAGGCAATGTCTAGTGTTCTTGTCGGTTGCTTAAATGTGCGTAGCCTGATGTCAGGCTGGAAGCAAGGTCGCTTCCTTAATAACATCAGGTTGCGGAATTTGGACGTTATTGTTGCTACAGAGACCCGGTTAAGGGGGCCAAGACATCTGCTCCCTCTGTTGAATGGCTACGAGAGTTTTTTTTCTCTCCAGGCTGTCCTTCTTGTGTTTTAGTCAAAAAAAATTATTAACTTCTTGCAGAGTTCGAGCACACGGCAACATAATATTTAAGTATTACGTGTCAAAAGTGAAACAAAAACACTCATGTCAAATACTTTCACTTTAAAAATGAAACTATTCCACTAACTGAAACAATCACATTTCGATACTGTAGTGACAGATACTTTCACAGAGAGAGAAAGAGAGAAAGAGAGAGACAGAAAGAGAGAGAGAGATGTATATGTATACATATACATGTATATGTACACCATTTCGATACTGTAATGACAGATACTTTCAGAGAGAGAGAGAGATGTATATGTATACATATAGATGTACACGTATATGTATATAT
>NC_068991.1:21997525-21999047 GCF_001194135.2 Octopus bimaculoides
AGTGGGCAGCAACAAAAAACCTATTTGTATATGCTCCACAAGGGAAAACAAGGAACATAGTTTACAATGAGGTGTTATAATCACAACAGCAAGAAAGTATGTACATGATCACCTTCTTTTACGAAACTTCATTGACTTTCATATATTTATATTGATATACATATATATACGTGTGTTTGGGTGCGTGTGTGTATATACATCTCTATATATAAAGATGATGCGTAGTCTAGACGGCGTTTTTAGATTTCATTATTCTCTTTAATTCGGGCAACGCCGGGTATTTCTGCTAGTCATCTATAAAAATGATGAAACTAATGGGCGGAATAGTTGTCACATATAAATCAGAATTCCTTCGATTTTTTTTTTATGTATTCTCTCACGTTTTATAGCATTCCACATTTCAAAACAGTTGAGAGCGGACATTTTTTTTTTTTTTAATTCAGGTTTCTCAAATGTCTCGCCCCTCACTCTCGTATATTAATTTTATATGTAGAAGCTTCATCGTTGGCTCATGGTGTTGCTGTTAATTTTGTCGTGTTGCTGTCGTTGTTTAGGCAGTCTTTCATCGAGCACGCCTATGATGAAAAGGTGCTCCAAAAGTGATCAACCCCTTGTACTCCTCTCTGCAAGGAGCCAAGGACTAATCTGTCTTTTTCTCAAATGTTAGGGCTGATTTGAGAGGAATAAGATTAAAGGCAGTCTAGCTGTAACCGTCCCGTCTTTCCCCTATGTACAAGTAACTCAGTCATATTATCCATTGATTTTTTTTTTTTTTCTAGGATGGCGAGGAGCAGTTTCAGGGACATTTGGTCACTATTTTTAGCTGTTTTTTAGATTACGTTCAAGCTCCCTCATTGATTCCAGTCAGATGTTTTTGGTCTCTATTTGGTATGTTGTTGACGTAAGTGTATCAAAGACTACATTTGTCAATGTACTATTCTTTTATTTCATTTAAAATTGTAAGGTGTGAGTTAAAGGGAGATTTTGCTGCTGTTTCAACCAAGTCGAACAACCACTTTATATACCGTCTTGTTAGAGTCTCATGATATTAAAATTTGTGACGACATGGATTTTTTGAATGATAAAAATGGCTTCAAATCTTGGCACAAGGCCAGCAAGTTCTGGGGAGCGAGTCAGTCGATTTCATCGACTTCAGTGTTCGACTGGTATTTATTTTATCGACCCCAAAAGGGTGAACGACAAAGTCAGCCTCGGCGGCATTTGAACTCAGAACGTAAAGACGGACGAAATGCCGCCAAGCATTTTACCCGGCGTGCTAACGATTCTGCCAGTTCGCTGTTTTGATGATGATAGTGACAGTGATGAGGATTACGAGGCAATCAGAAGTGTTTCAGGTTGAAGAATACGAATAAAAAATAAAATAATTTCATTTTATTCGTGATAAGTACGATGGAAAGGGGAATGGTGGATGGGAGCGGGGGTGCGAAATGTTTTCTCTAAAAACTGTGGATTACAAGTGTTTCAAAATGTGGAGTACTATAAACAAGATGAAAAATGATGG
>NC_068991.1:22000079-22004345 GCF_001194135.2 Octopus bimaculoides
GTTTCGTTAATGAAAAATGTGGCCCCCGTTTTAAAAAAAGATCCAAATACGGACATTATGGTTCGGACAAAAATTTCAGATTTCTGTATTTAGGGTTGAGGTTGGGGAAAAAAGTCAAAATTGTGGGGTAGGTGTGGGGGGGGGGGATTTAACAATGCTAATTTGGAGTGGGGGACGGGCGGAAGTTTTTCTAAGTTCTCACCCAACTGTTTTGAAATGTGAGAACTATAAGATCTGGAAAAATTTCGGGAAAAAAAAAAAAAATGAAACTCCGATTTATATGTATCAGTTATTCTGAAAGTCCGCTGACTGACGTTGATTGAACACAGAGAGAGACAGACAGTCAGTCACGCGACATATATAGATATATCTAGAAATTCCGCTGAGATCGACTTTGCCTTTCATCCATCCGGAATCGATGAAATAAGTACCAGTCGAGAACTCAGGCCGATTTTATCGATTAGCCGCTCCTGCAAAAATCAGGCCTTGTGTCTACAGTAGAAAGTATATAAATCTATCGGGTTAGATGGATAGAGTTGATAAATAGATAAAGTTGTCAGAAGAGTTATGGATGAATAAAATAACACACTTATAAAATTAAAACAACTGCTTAAAATCAGAAAATTACAAAAACTGAACAATAGCTATAGTGAAAATGTCAAGATTGGGCCTAAACTAGTAGTAGAGATGCGATTAGACATTCCAGCCGTGAGCATCTAGTCTTTTTTCCAATGTATCTATTTAAAAACGGTGGTCTGCTGTGATTAGGGTGCGGGCCAGATTTGGTTGCTATTTCTAACAGGTGGTGTGACCACTTAGAGATATCGTCGTTGATTAGAAATTAGTATGAGAATGTTGATTAATGTTCATTAACCTTGCTGTCACCTGGAGAAATATTAGAAAGTATTTTGTTTTTAACAACAATTATAGTAAATCATCTTACCTCCGTATTTTTTAAACTCCTTTTTTTTTCTTTTCAACTTCAGTAAATATTCGATGACAAAAAAAAATGTTGTTTTAATTCGTTATTAGAAAAGTTTAAAATTCACACGAACAATGATTATAGCGTACACATTACTTCGAATAGTGATAGTGTTTCGATTTGGAGGCTGTCAGGTCAAAAACAGTAAACAAACCGCATGTTTTTGTCACATGTATGTACAAAGTTTCCTGTTTCTTGAGAATGAAAGAACGTGTTTATTTCAGTGACGTAGACGCGCAGTTAGCGAAGAAATCTCTGAGGAAATCTGAGAGTTTTGTGAGAAAAATGTTTACTGTGAGTCAGTTATAGAATTTAAAGTTTTGACCTGAATCTCACCATCTAAAGATTGTTTGACAGTATCTCAGCAACTTAAGTTTTTTTGTTTTTTTTAAACTCTCTTTACATTATATATACATAGATATATAAACACACGCACGCGGATAGACAGAAAACATGAAAAGAATCAACTGTCAACAAAAAGCTTTATCCTTATTAGACAATATATAAAAGAATTAAAAATTAAATGCGGTTAAGAAGTTCGGTCTGTTACCATGTCGTTCGGAGTTCAATTTTACTGCGCAGCATCAAAGACAAGAGTTTTCTACAACGGTCCTCTTTGTAGGTTTGATGGATGGCTGTTGATTTTTTTTTGGGGGGGGGGGTACCTGTCTTTGTCGATAGGTACTTTTCTTTTGTCCTGTCAGGTTGTTCTTCCACCTGCTTGGGTGAGAGCCGAGAGGGGTGTCACCGGTTTAGTCGTTGACAATTCAACTAAGAAACGAACAGGACTGGTTTGCTTAATTGATGTTAGCAGATCATTTTTAATGTGACCTGGCTGATAAATTTGTAACATTGTCACGCATTATTCATCTTTTATCATTATCCTAATTAGAAATAGTTTCATTACGCTCTAAGTTCAAATCTTGCCCCCAGATTTCTGTCGTCACTACATTAGGAATAATTATTTTAATTAAAGATCGTGGGATAATAGATTTGCAAATATCGTTAATTAACTACTCCCACCTTTTAAACATTGTATTTCGTCGTTCAAAGTTCAAATATCACAAGGATCGACTTTGTTTTTCGTACTGGAGGATCCATTAAACTGAGTACCGGGTTTAACCCCCCTGAAATGTGTTCTCTTGCTTCCATGGCAGACATCATTATAATTATCAAAATCTCTAACACAGGGTCAAGCATTTTAGGACAGAAGGGAATAATCGGTTAAATTGATATCTGTTAAATATTTGGTATAGATTTAATCGATACCTGAAGAATGAAAGGTAAATTTGACTTAGACGGAATTTGAACTCAGGAAATAGAGAGATGTAACTAGATTCTGCGAAGCTATTTGTCGGACGTTCTTCCAATTCTGCTAATAATAGAAATTATTTATTTCAAATATTAGCATCGATACCAGCAATTTGGTGTGGGCATGCAATCAGATCATTAGGAAGACTGAATTAAGGGAAATAACTCGTCTGGAATACTGGCTTGACTAAATGATTCGAGTAGGTGGTGATGTACTGAATGACATCTTCCAATTTTCCCTTTTATTTAGAGAAAGAAAACTACAACCTAGAGCTTGCATTTACCCCACTCATCTCTTTGGAACTACTTCCTTTTATGATTTATCAATCCATCCCTCATTCTCAATATCATCCCATCCCACTTAATTTTCCACACCAATTACCCTTTTGTTTTTTCAGTTATCTCTCCTTCTCCTCTGAGCTACATCTTAGGACTGCCATATCTCATCTTTAGCACTACTTCTTATCTGCTATCATTCTCATCACACTCTCACACCTGCCATTGACAGTCTCTTCCCCTACACTCCACAACCACCCCTCTGTACCTTTAAAATCCGTCTCTCCCTTTCTCTCTCACTCGAAAACCTCACACATCTCCCAATTTTCTAATTTATCTACATGTTTATTATACTACTGCTCTCCACCATTCCTGTTGTGACAGTTATCACCTCCCTATTCCTGATCCACTCTTATTTCTTTTACCCTCACCCCACCCTTCTACCATACTTCTACCTGTGTTCCATTTACTACAACCTCCTTACCGCAATCTATCTAACGATCTATCACTCTTCTCTCATACCCTTACAGATTTATCCAACCACCCTGCCTGATTTTTTTTCTCCATATTCTTTCTCTTTTGTATTCACCTTCATGTATCTTGAGTGTATACTGTGGCAACTTGCCATCATCATCATTGTCACTTTCTAGCTTCTATTACTCAACCTTTGTTGTTGGCACTCCATCGCTTACGACGTCGAGGGTTCCAGTTGATCTGATCAACAGAACAGGCTGCTCGTGAAATTAACGTGCAAGTGGCTGAGCACTCCACAGACACGTGTACCCTTAACGTAGTTCTCGGGGATATTCAGCGTGACAGTGTGACAAGGCTGACCCTTTGAATTACAGGCACAACAGAAACAGGAAGTAAGAGTGAGAGAAAGTTGTGGTGAAAGAGTACAGCAGGGTTCGCCACCATCTCCTGCTGGAGCCTCGTGGAGCTTTTAGGTGTTTACGCTCAATAAACACTCACAACGCCTGGTCTGGGAATCGAAACCGTGATCCTATGACCGCAAGTCCGCTGTCCTAACCACTGGGCCATTGCGCCTCCACTACTCAACCTTATATAATGTTGAATACCCATGTATCTCTTATACTGCAAGATACCCATGTTCTCCCTCTATTGTTCTTTAGTCTTTCAACAGCTGGCATAAAACCATTTCCCTCTTTCCTTCAACTCCACTCAGTTAAGAGGTCATTTTCTTTGTTATGCAAGTTACCTGACAATCTCACAAGCACCGATGCCACAAAAAAGTACCAGTACACTTTACTAAAGTGTTGGCATTAAGAAGAACATCCAGCAGTAGAAACCATGTCAAAACGGACATTAGAGCTTGACATAATCCTCCAGCTTGTTGCATTATGTCAAACATCCAACTCATACCAGCAGAGAAGATGGACATTAAATGAAATTGACAATGATGCTTTATTGTGCAAAGAAAAAAAATCCCTTTACGTGTATATATGTACGATGGGCATCTTTCAGTTTCCGTCTACTAAATCAACTCACAAGGCTTTAGTCAGCCAGAGTTTATAGAAGACACTTGCCCAAGGTTCCACGCATGGGACCATGCAGTTGGGAAGCCAACTTCTTACCTCACAGCCATGTCTGCGTCCCCCTCCACCCACATATTTATATACTTACATCTAAGTGTGTGTGTGTGTGTGTGTGTGTGTGTGTGTGTGTGTGTGTGTGTG
>NC_068991.1:22004717-22006011 GCF_001194135.2 Octopus bimaculoides
TCTTAACCGTGTAACGTCATACACGATTAACTAAAGGCAGGTTTGTTTTTGCTTTCCTCTTCTGTTTTTGTTCTGTGTGTGCCATAAATATCGCCATCCGTTAGAGAAAAAAATTTGTAGTTTGGGATCAGTAGTTCTTTGACTGCTATTTCTAAATTTTCAGTATGTTGGAGAAGCAACTCATGCTAATCCCTGTATATTTATGATTATAAATGGTTATATATATATATATATATATATATATATATATATATGATAAATTTGATTTAAGCCGAATTTGAACTCCTCTGTAATGAGAGTAATATTTCTTTACTAACTTAGTATAAACCTTCTTTGGATAGAAGAAAATGTGAATAATCTAAGTACTGGTGTAGCAGTATCCTTTTTTTTTTCTTCAACAGTTATTTAAACTCGCTACTGTTAACGTATAGATTGTGGTTCTAGGAGACATTTGTGGGGTTATTAATCAAGAAAAGACTTGACATCACCGAATATATATATATATATAATGGAATTGGAATTGCAGGAGATAACTTAGAGAAATTGGATTAAAGGGAGGTAACTTATCAAGCACTTTTCATAAAATCAAATGTGTTGAGTAACCTCGAGATCTATCTATACACATACACATATTATATATATATATATATATATATATATATATATATAACCATCAAAAATACTAGTTCTAAAATCACTCTAAGAGATCAACGTAGTAGTTGTACTAACAAGTTATGCTCAAAGTCACTTCAACATGGCTGTCCGTTCGAACGGATTTTACTGCGATTTTTTAGTCCCAAGAGGACATCTCTAGCTGGTTAACGATGAACAACTGCTTGCGAGCAGGGGAGCGAACCCCTACCATCTTCTGGCGATGGGACCAACAGAAGTGGCTACGAACATATATATATATACTAGCAGTATAGCCCGGCTTTGCCCGAGATTAAGTTGAGATTATTAAGCTAATCAAGTTCTTTATTTCAAACCAAACTAAGTAACATCGACATCAAATTTGGGCAGAATCAGTGTCCCGACGGGAGCGCATGGGTTGGGAGGTTGATCGGCAGAGGTAATCAGGTTACACGTCCCAGCCCTTTGAAAACACCGCCCCCATCATCTAACCCCTCTTTGCCCATGGGTTGAGAACCCTTCCAGCAAGCAAAATAGAATGACCAAAAGGGCTCCCAATTCTCTGTGTCAGGAGCGGTTATGTTCAGACCACAACTGAGTCTTAAGTGTGTGTGTGTGTGTGTGTACGTACATATATATATATCTGAGAACACGCATGTTACGT
>NC_068991.1:22006338-22011187 GCF_001194135.2 Octopus bimaculoides
ACGTACACCAATTGCATACATATTTTTTGTATGCATACATGCTCGTATGTGTGTTGCCCGTATATCAACAAAACACTTTTTACTTCGATGGAAAAAAAAAAAAAGTCTTAAAAACGTGCGCGTCACTAGAAGGGGACTTAACTCCTGTTTGTAAACAATAGCTTTTCTCCGACTTGAAAATTGTTAAAAGTTATGGTTGAAAATCGATTTTCACAGCTATACGCGGGTGCCTCTGAGAGAAAAAGTTGATGAAAATGCAGCTAGGGTCATGACAAATGTCCTCCTAAAATTGGAGCGACATGCGTGCTAACAGCAAAACGTGTAGCCCCCAGTTTTCTTTCAATTGTTCTAATTTTCCAGCAGGAATATGAACTTTAACAAATGTAAAATTTTAATTTTGACGTAAAATACTTTCCAGTAATTTCAAATTATTTAGAAATATGTGATCATATTTCTTAAAATATAAACAAAGCGAATTTATTTCAAATTCTCTATGTACTGAGAAATTCAAAGCCAGTTAAGACTGACTCATCTTTCATTCTTTTCTAGCTGGAATAAGTCAATTCGATTTTACGAAATTAGTTACCTATACAACTAACTTTATTTTCATTGGAGCCTCTACAAGTGTTATATAGAAAAACAGAATAGTTAATTTACAGACTTAAGCTTTCCAACATCACCCAAGACATAAGATAAACACAACTGAAGTATGGATGCACCAAGATTATGAATATAGTAACTGATGATTCTACAAAAGTTTTGCAAGAAAGAAAGATAAAAAAATAAGCATTTTTGAATTTTATTTTTATTGCAATAAAGAAATTTTCTTTCACTTATGAATTAAAAAAGAACAATGAACAACATTATAACAATTTAAAAATACAAACAAACCAAACCTTTTCTGAAAATTAACTCATCAAAAATTTCTGGTGAGTTGAGTATTTAAAACTATAACAAGTTTATAATCACTGCAAGTTGAGTTGATTCTCGAGAGACAGTGATGGGACAGGGATAAACGCTAGACTGGTTGGTTCCTAATGCAACTGGACTTCAAAATATAGCATGGGATAATGAAACTGGAAGTGTATAAAAGGTGTCTGTTTAGAAATATAATAATATACTTGTTGAGTTATGCTGTACTGAGAACAGGAACAGAAAAATGGCTTTAAAATTGAGAGACATAAGCTAACACTTGTGAACAATATCTAGTCAGATTATCATGAACAAAGAATTCGCTCTCTTGGAGGATCTATGAAATACAAAATGCACACAACATGAGCATATATATTTCTAAAGCACTTTCAAATTTGTGAAACTTTGGTTTTAAAGCTGATGCCATCCAATGTGTGAGTGAGTGTGAATGTTAGTTCAGAGATAACTTAGTAATAAGTAGTATAAGGAACAAAACCATACTTTCAATGCAGCATGACTAGAAAACTCAACACATCTTTTTGTAAACTCTAAACTTAATAGATTAGCAATCTAACTTTCTTTTTTAGCCCTTCAGGTGAGATTTAAAATCCCAAAAGAAGATCTTAAGAGCTAAAGATTCTTATTGTTATATCTTAGATTCCAGTCACAGGAGCAAAGGTCCCTACTGTCTCTGTAAGCTAATTAACCCTTTTTTATTTTTGTATTTGCGTCTACACTGAGATGGCCAAAGCCAGCCCCACCCACTAACATAAGTAAATCATCTAAGAGAAAGAAAATACTGATTGTACTATACAAAATTTGTAACCAGAAGAATAAAAAATCTAAACAGTGACTTACTTGTCAGGAGCAACAAGTACAACAATGGAGGTGATTATTACAGTGGTTGTGTAGGTCAACTTTTTGATTAACAAACATGAAAATAAATAGCCAAGACCATCAACCACTCACCACTAGTGAAACTACAATTGCCATGCCATTTCATGCCATACCACTCAACCATTACAATGGTAAAGTATACTAGTCGATGGGTTTGGAAGAGGAGGAAGATCAAAATTAAAAACTCATGATTTTCTACATATGCCAAGGTTAAAACTAGACTCTTTTGATCAGAATGTAAAGATTTTTTTCTGGATTCAAATTAATCATTTAATTATATACACATAAACCATATATGTGTACACACATACACACCTAAATACATTGATATACACACACCAGTAAATCCTCATCTAGACACACAGACACAAGAAAGAGAAATCAGACTCTTATACTAAGACATATACTGTAGATAAGAGCCAGAAACCAAATACTCACACAATAAATCCCAATGCAGACACACAATACATGTAACACACACACACTGGAAAGAGAGGTGCAGAAGACGACACTGCCAACCGACATCTACTGAAATCAAAACTGGAATGTGAACTCCACTCTCTCTTGTCCTTTATCCATTCGTTGCTACGACAATCCAGCTGAAGATAGACAAAAACACAGACAGAGAGAGGAAACTGAAAGAGGAGGCAGTGGCATGTACCATCTTTTTTAACAGATCCCACACCAACTCAGTCAGTAAACAACAAGTCTTCATCGTGTTCATCATCCAAGAGGTTAGCAGCTACCTGTATTTCAATTCCTTGTTTCTTCCTTGCTTCTTTGAGGATTTCTTTTTCAGCATAGATCTTTTTCTTTTTCTCCTGGATTTTCTTCAGCCTGCCAGTGATGATGGTAGAATGAGAAGAACGAGAGTTAATATGCATTTATGTAGAAATAAATGTAATGATAGAATGTGAGAAAGAGAGAGAGAGTGTGTGAGAGAGCATTGAAGAGATGTGAGGAATGAATGAATGAGTCAGAAAGGAGAGTGTGAAAAGGGAGCAAAGGTGAGAACAGATATCAGAGAGAGAACTAAACTAAGAGATGTGAATAAGGGATAGATGGAAGGAAAGACTATGAACACTGAAAGGGGAGAAGAAAAACTGCAAATGAATGGAAGGGAAAGTAAAAGGAAGTTTATAAACGAGAGGTGAGATTAAAAATGACAAGGTAAGAGAGAAAGGAAGACTACAAACAACAGGGGAAGAAAGAGAGATTACAAACAGGTGGGAGAAGAGAGAGACCATGAATGAGAGGAAGAAAAAAAGCAAGACAATGAATGCGAGTGGAAAGAGGGAGTACAAGCAGAAAATGAAGGAACACTACAAATAATGATGGGGTGCAAAAGGCATAGCTAAGTGACAGAAATTTTGAGCAGAGGTGAAGGCAGAAGATTAGGAGTGAGGCAAAGTGGAAATGAGAGAGATTGTGAAAGAGAGTACAGAGCAAAATACAGTGGTATGTTCTACCTATAATCTAACAAAATTATTGAAGTGCTGCACATCAGCAAGAACATTAACAATGGATCTGGCAATAATGACAGGAAAAAGAGGAGGAGAGAGTAGTGTGAGACAACAGAATGAGAGACGTTAAGAAGGGGAAAAGTTTAAAGAACTCACCTATAGAACTCCTCCCTCTCACGTTCATCCAGTTCTCCAGAGATATAACTTAATGTACGTTCAATACGGGGAATGATCACTGAAAAATAGCAAAACATTGAAGAGGGGTTCTTATAATGTTAAAACAGTGACGAGGAGCTCTTATAATGACAAAGCAACGATGAGAAGTTCTTGCATTTGTACAAAACCACCACTATAGCTAAATGAACCAATCCCAGAATAAGTTGGGTACATAGTGAACCCTTGAGTGGATGGAATGAAATACATAGTTCACCTGGATTGAATTTGGATCTAGAAAAGTAAAAGGACAAAAATAAAAGAATTTAGTCCAGTACTCATCCATTTCATTAATATCCATAACAACTTTCACTGGTACAAAGCCTAACATTTGCTAGAAAGGGTATACATTGCAACTCCGACGTCTGGCAGCTGACTTGGCAGACGCCCATAAAGTTATTAATCATCTTACTAACAATAACTCTGAGCACCTTTTCAAACTCCACCTGTCTAACAACACCCGTGGACATGTTTACAAAGTCAGAAAACAGCACAGCTCCCATGACTTTCAGAAACTTTCTATGTGGCATCAGCACCAAAATTAATTTATTGAAATAAAAATGTGTGTCAAGAATAAGTCTTGGAAGAATCTATCTACCACCAGGCTATTGACAATAACCAGAACATCGCAAAAGTCATGAGAATAGAAGCAATAGATAAACATAAGTGGTATGAATGACAACAATTGTAGCAGTGAGAACAACACAACAGTACAAGGAGGAACAATGGCAGCCAGAATAATATAATACCAGCAAAAAGAACAACAGCAATAAAAACAACAATAGTTGTAGTGAGAACAGCAGCAGCAGCAATAAAGAAAACAACCACAAGAACAACTCAACAACTGCAACAAGAAGAATATACAAACAACATGACAACAACAAAATTTCAGCTCACCATGTTCGATGGCATTGACTCTTCTGTTGGTCAGTTTGATGACTTCATCCAATGTAACAAAGGACGTCTGCAATGAAGCCAGCTCAACAAGATGTTGTACAGCTTTGGCATAATTTTTCTTCAGTTTGTCAATCTGCTGGCCACCACGTGACAGTCCAGTCAGTTCATTGGCTGGAAAGAGAAAAGATCATGGGTCACACAAAGGAAACATATGACCAGAAGATGTGTATGAGTAAACATGTAAAGATATATATATATATATATATATATATATATATAGATCAGGTTATGAAAGTTACAGAGAGGGTCATAGATCAACTAATTAGGGAGCGAATCAATTTAGATGAGATGCAGTTTGGGTTCGTGCCAGGTAAAAGCACTACTGATGCCTTATTTCTAGTGAGACAGTTGCAGGAGAAATACCTAGCTAAGGATAAACCTCTGTACCTGGCTTTCGTTGACATGGA
>NC_068991.1:22013047-22020505 GCF_001194135.2 Octopus bimaculoides
TAGCTATCTGTTGGAGTCTCAGCTTTTTTAGCTGCTATATATATATATATATATATATATATATATGTGTGTGTGTGTGTGTGTGTGTACAAATGCTTCTATGTATGCTTGCATACATACAGATACAAATAAAAGAGTGTGAGGGTGGTGGGAGGATATGTTGCATAACTTCCATGATCTTTACACATGTTTTCAAGCTAGTGGCACTAATGTGGCAGTAGTTCAGTTGGTAATTCTGTAGGTTGTTGATAGCTGAAGCAAAAATATGGGCCAAAAGTGAACTTGCAAGGACTGTGACTCCAGGAAAGAAGCATTGGGTACACACATGTACGTACGTGTATATATACACACACACACACACACACACACACGAGATGACAAGTGGAGGAGAGTAGGGGGCATCTAGAGCTCTTAGGAGATACAAGTAGTACGTAGCTCATTAGTTGGAGAAGCTAAAGGTACAAAGCCAGGAAACCTGTGTGTATGTGTGATCTAATTCATGTTTGTAACTTGTTGATGAGATATCTTTACCAACCGGTAATATGGCCTTTAGTGGGGTGGGGTGGAGATGAATATGCATAAGAATGTAGCATCATCCCAGCCAGTGATTTAAGCATTATTTTAATATCAGTCACTCATCAAGGCTGAAGTGTTTTCTTACTCTAATAAGCTTTCTTTCTTCTTCCTTTTTTTTTTTTTTATGGCTTCAACGGACAATGAAGACCAGTGCACATGATGACTTTTTACAGGCCCTGTTGGAAGAAAGGGGAAAATTATCCTCAGACTGTAAACTCGGTTTGAATGCTAGCAACAGAGTGAGCTCCTCTAAAGTCACTACAGGGCCCAGGAGATGGTGTTAAACTGGATGACAGATGAAGTACTCCACCACCACTACACTGCTGAGAATACCATGACAATATCATCTACGATATTATATGGTTCACCATGAAAGCACAGCTGAGACTGAAACTAACATTTATAGTGATTGAAGGCTTGTTTTTTATTTAATAGGGTACTGATGATATGTAAGGATGATGCAATGTTCCAAAACTGTTCCCTTGTTGTGTGAAGTAAGGATTAAGTTTTGGTACTCTTGAAGATAAGATCCTCATGATGTGTCCACTGAAAATATATCCAATGTCTTTGTATATGAAAGCAGTGTAACTCTGACATGGACTATCGAAATTGCATGTGAGTGGAAGGTGAATCATCCTCATCGTTTAACGTCCGCTTTCCATGCTAGCATGGGTTGGACGATTTGACTGAGGACTGGTGGAACCCGAAGGCTACACTGTGAATGTAAATAAAAATAATAGTTCTTATAAATTACAGTGGAAGGGTCCTTAATGTAAAGAAGGAAAAGTGTGATATACAGAACTGAACCCAGAATGTAAGATTTATAGAATGTAGGATAGAGAGAGCTTTATCAATGCATATTGCAACAGAGTAGTGTTAAATGAAATTTTTGGCTCAAGCGATGAGATGTACATGGAGCCCATATCTGGTCAATTTAGCTAACAAGTTCTCATGTTAAATAGGTTTAAGGAAATGATATTACTATAAAGATTACAGGTGTATGATAAAGCAGGGATAGGGTGACGATTTGGTTACAAAAACAGTAATGATGGTTACTGAAAAAAACAAACAAAAAAAGAGACTCAAAAAGCTAAAGGATGTAGTTATTCACAACTATCTCCATCACCTTTGATAGATTGGAAGTGAGAGCAATAGGTGGGTACCTGGTAAGAGGTAAAAAGATTACCTTTTTGTGTGCTTCTGTGTGTGATATGTAATAATGATGAGGATGAAGTGAAAAGTATACTTACTGTCAGTTCCATCTTGATAATGCTCAAAGATTGGTAATGTCACACCTGCAATGGAAATTTACTTAATTATTGAAAGGGTCAATAAAATTTGGTAAACAATATCATGATCATGATGATTAGGGGCACATACAGAGGCTGCTATGGTGATAATGATGTTAACAAGGCAATTACAAAGACAGTCAACCAAATATTGGCACCTTGCCATCCCCAACAACATCAATAAAGAACCTGCATCCACTGATGGTTGAGATTTTCTCTGGCAACATAGATTTCAACAAAGATTTGCCTCGTAACAAATACAAATGTGATTGCAGAAACAGGCACACACCAGCAAACAACATATATAATACTTGTTGATGAAAAAACCTCTATGTGGTCATTTGACCAGTTAAAATGTAGCAGTCAAACACCCTTCAAATCACACCCTACAGTCTTAAAGAAAACACACAGGATAATGAAGCCCTAGCAATATCTCTAAAAAGATCATTGAGGACCTCATCTAGAATGCCTTTGGCCAATAACAGTAGGCAGCCAGAAACTCTGGACATCAAAAGTGGATACAGAAGTTAAGACTTTGGCTGCAGCTAGTGTTAGGAGGAGATGACAGAACTGATAATGGATGGTGATGACAATTGTGGTTGTGATGGTAATGATGATTGTAATGATAATGGTGATGATGATAGTTGATGTGGTCGTGGTAATGAAAGCTAAAAGAACACATTATCTAATGTATTCTTCTTAAACCAATAGGGTGCATTTGAGGGTGATTTAGCTGCTATTTTTACTGTGTTGCATTGACACCACTTGAGCAGCAGTGATATTTAGTTATGGCCTGCAGCTCAGTGGTTTCACATGTTAAAGATTGGGCAGAGGCTAATGATGATGATGATGATGATGAAGAGCATCTTATTTGGTGGTAAGATTTGTCTCTTCACTCTTACACCACAGAATCCAGAATGAAATCAATTCACAACCACCACAGGCCTATTACTCTTACTTGTTTCAGTCATTTGACTGTGGCCATGCTGGAGCACTGCCTTTAGTCGAGCAAATCGACCCCAGGACTTATTCTTTGGAAGCCTAGTACTTATTCTATCGGTCTATTTTGCCGAACTGCTAAGTTACGGGGACGTAAACACACCAGCATCGGTTGTCAAGCGATGTTGGGAGGACAAACAGACACAAACATATACACACACATACATATACATATATATATACATATATACGACGGGCTTTTTTCAGTTTCCGTCTACCAAATCCACTCACAAGGCTTTGGTCGGCCCGAGGTCATAGTAGAAGACACTTGCCCAAGGTGCCACGCAGTGGGACTGAACCCAGAACCATGTGGTTGGTAAGCAAGCTAATATGTACTTCATTAAAATGATAATGATGTCACAGAAAATGATAATGATACCATTAGGTTCTTTCTTTTTTTTAACAATTTAAACATTAAGGCAATGATAATATAACAAAACATCCCTCACTCCCCCCCCCCACACACACACACAGCAACATCATAAAAACTAAACAGGTTACAACAACAATGAGCATTTCTAATTTTGGATGGTGTAAGCAGTCTATTAAATCAGTGGAAGTTGATGGAATAAATACCAGTTGTTGACTGGTATTTATTCCATCAACTTCCATTGCCTTCCAGAAAGACAAAAGGTAAAGCTGATTCTGATAAGATCTGAACTAAGAAAATATAGTCACATTACAAAATACTGTAAGGTATTCTATCAAATGCTCTCATTTTTGCCAATCCACTGCCTTAAATACAACAACAATAATAATAATCATTTAACATCTGCTTTCCATGCTGGCATGTGTTGGCTGGTTTGACCAGATCTGACAAGCTAGAGAGTTGGACCAGGTTCCAGTCTGCAGTGGCTTGGTCTTAACAGATGAATGCCCTTCCTAACATCAACCACTTCACAGATGTGCTGAGTATTGTTTATGTGGCACCAGCACAAGTGCTTTATGCATGGCTTGGCATGAGTGCTTTTTATGTGGTTAATAATTCTCTCTGATTTTTGGCACAGGGCCAGCAATTCTGAGGGAGTGGGGAAGTTGATTACATCTACCCCAGTGCTTAACTGGTATTTATTTTATCAACCCTGAAAGAATGAAAGGCAAAGTTGGAAAAATGTCACTCAGCATTTTGTCTGGCATGCTAATAATTCTGCCATGATGATGATGATGCCAATTTCCAGATTGCTTCTAAATTAACAATCATCACCTGGCAAGCCATTGAAAGTGAACAACTATCCACCAATCTACCTGTCAGCCCATCCACCACCATCCACCACCACCAATGGAGTTCAAGACTTACACATACTCACCAGCAACATTCTCTTTCTTAGACCGCACCTTGATTTGGGCCTTGTTAACATTCTGTAGGACAATATGATTGAAATCACCAGTGGTAAACTTGGCTTCAGCTAAGGAAAATGTTGCTTCTTTCATTATATCTCCCATTAACATCTTGGTCTGGATGTATAAAAGAAAAAGAAAATAATAATTTTTAAAAAACAACTGAAAACAAAGTATGTGAAATACATAAGCATGGTTGTGTAATTATGTAGTTCACTCTACAACTATGTGGTTTTAAGTTCAAATCCACAATAAGGTTCAACCAAATTTTTATGAATGAAATGTATTTAATTGAAACAGTATGGAAGCCTGTTGGGAGCAACCCGACAAACAATAGGAAGTCAAATAGTTATTTTAAGTAAAAATATATTGGCTTCATTGATATTACCTCAATGATCCGTTTTAGAATGGATCGAAACCTTAACGTCAAAGCGTCAGCTTTCTTCTTCAATAAACTGTGGCCTTTCTGTGCTCCCTTCAACCTGCCCTTCATCAAGGTGAGGGCCCTGCAAAATGATGAGTAAGCATAAAATAAGTGGAGAGAAAAATGAAAAAAAAAAAAAATCATTTTATTCTTTTATATGTTTCAGCCCTAAAGCTGAGGCCATGCTGGGGCACCGAGAAGATAAAATTTTGACCTGAGGCTAAAACAATACCTAAATACTTTTGTATTTTAGAGGAATTATGAATAGTATCAATGAAATAACTGTTAAAAATATTAACCGAAACTGTTAATGTTTTGTTCAGACACTGTTCAAACAGTATGATCTATATTTGTCATAAGATACCATACCTTTCCAATTTACCTACAGTAGTTGAGCAGAAATTGAACTCAAATCGCTTTATTTCATTAGAGTTTCTAACACTTTTATCTAGAATGTTGTGGCCCTACAGAATATCTTTCAACTTCCTCCATTTCTAGAGTTCATCTACCACACTGCATGGTAACTTAACATATTAAAAAGAACAGCTAAATCTTAACATCTCCAAAAGAGGTGAGTCAACAATCCTATTTATGTAATGACTCCAGAGTGGTCATGGCTGGTAAGCTTTTGATCATTCTACTCCATTTGAGCTGACCTAGGGTTCAACAACAACCACCAACCAATCAAGACAGTGTATGGTTTCTTGATACCACTCACAAAAGGACAATCAGAAAATAAATATATCCCAAATGACCTATAATCTACCAGGTTTTCAAAGATAAAATAAAGCAGGTCAAATGTTTCCTTAGTGTGTGTAGGGAGTGGTTATATACTCTGGTAGTACCACTAAAGCCATGAGTTTTGCCTCTGAAAAAGCTATATAAATCAGCTTCCTTCAGTCTGCTTGGCTGATAAGCAGATTCTAATCTTACTTCTTAGCAG
Organism: Octopus bimaculoides; assembly: GCF_001194135.2. Classification (NCBI taxonomy): domain Eukaryota; kingdom Metazoa; phylum Mollusca; class Cephalopoda; order Octopoda; family Octopodidae; genus Octopus; species Octopus bimaculoides. The sequence continues at coordinate 22,018,617 of NC_068991.1, forward strand.
TTATAAAACAAATGGTTCCAACACATTCTAATTTCATAAAAACAAAAAAAAAAAATAGCTACGATCCTGTTAAAATGGAGAAAGAATATGAAATACTCAGATATGCACATACACTATCACTTGTTTAATGTCTGTTATTTCCATTCCAGTATAGAATGAAAAGGTCTACGGTCTAGATTGTATTACTATTTTTCTCCTTCCTCCATTATGTCTGCAAGATTCAATATTTTGATATCTGAACTTATTCCTATTGAATATCTTTGTGTTTCTCTAACGCTGCTGCCTCTTACTGTTAGCACACAGCACATTTTCAGCCAGCAATTACTGTCCAATTACATTACATGGTCATACAATATAATCACCTTTTTCACAAATGTTTACTGCCATTTCAAACTTCTTTGAAGTCACCTGTGTTCGACATTTCAATCAATTTATACTGAACATCCAGTAGATGCAGAAAGATATATGTCTTGTTTCTCACCAAACTCTTATAGATCTTCCACATTTACTGATCATGTTCCAGTGTTGTGCAGCATTGTAGTCTGTACATGTTTTATATTGTCTTTTTTTGTTTTTTTAGACAGAGAAAGAATCTTGCAAATAGAGAAAAATGTTCCTTGAAGGTTTTTCCAGTTATCTTTTACTCCAACTATTATACTTCCATTACAATTATTAGTAAGGTCACTCAGGCAATAGAAACTACCAACTACATCGAGTAAACTGCCTGAATAGTCTATGGATTTCATTTCAAAGGCTCTCCAACTTCAACAACCTGAATTTGTAGTTTTCACTTAATATACGAAAGTTCTTTCTGCAAATTTCCTGTATTTTTTGTTTCTACTGAATTTATGGTACTGACTTCCAACAAATTCTATTCTGACTTACTGAGCAAGGCATATTGAGACTGGACACACACCATCACTAACCAATACTTCATCTTTGATATATTGGTATTTACATCTTGCATCTTTTAAGCTATTCCTTTGTTTAGAAATTTACTTTCCGTTACAACAGATTCTACAAGAACCAGGTCATTAACATATCAAAGTTCCTAAGAATATCTAATGATATAGCCTGAAGGACTTTATTGAATAATAGGAAACTGATGACAGAGCATTGATAAACCCCTAGCTTATTGAGCTGGTTAGTAATCCCATCCTTCTTTAATATAAATAGCACTTATTAATCAGTGATCTAATACCATAAATTTCTCAGTGGATGAATTATGAGATGCTTGTGGAAAGCTTTCTCTAGCTTGACAAATACAAAGTAAAGCAGAAACTGTTAATTTTGAGTCAAAAACTTTACAAGAAATATGACAATTGTGGTGCCCATATTTTGGTACAAGCACAAAAGATGACTTTCTTAAACTATCCCTATCTTGAACTAATTTTTTCACCCAGTTTTAAAACATGATCTCCCAATGTAAAACCTCAGTAGTTGCTCTTCTCTAACATATACATACATAAATTTTGTTTTTCTTGATAAACATATTCAATTTAATACTTAAAAACAAATATAAAATTAAAAAAATAAAATTTATTTTATATTAGAAGCTCACATTCTTCCTCCTTTAGTAGTTAAATTTAGATTATCTGAAGAGCAGAGCAAGAATATGGAAACAGTACAGAAAGTACTGAACAGAATGGATCTTCAGGACTTAAACAGGAATGAGATCAATGGAATCCTCATCATCATCATCATCGTTTAACGTCCGCTTTCCATACTAGCATGGGTTGGACGATTTGACTGAGGACTAGTGAACCAGATGGCTACACTAGGCTCCAATCTGATTTGGCAGAGTTTCTACAGCTGGATGCCCTTCCTAACGCCAACCACTCCGAGAGTGTAGTGGGTGCTTTTACATGTCACTGGCACGAAGGCCAGTC
>NC_068991.1:22020662-22024349 GCF_001194135.2 Octopus bimaculoides
GTGTGTGTGTGTGAGTGCGTGCTGATAGACAAGCCCGTCAGCATCATTTAATGTTCATCTTCAATGCTGGTAGGGGTTGGAGCATTTGACAGGATCCAATGGGACTGAGGACTCTTCACCATGCTCCAGTGTCTGCTTTGGCATGGTTTCTATGGCTGGACGCACTTCCTAAGATCAACCAATTTGCAAAGTGTACTGAGTGTTATTTTTCATGGCACCTGCTTACTAAAGTCACCAACCACTTCCACTGAGTGAGGTTACAATAAAGAGGAAGGTGGCTTTATGCCAAAAGATAAAAGATTAAAGTGTAAGAGAAGGGACTAAAACAGGTTTCTTGCTGCAGAGGAGCTATATGGCTACTTGCATTATAAAAGAATGAGTAGGAATAACCAAGGAACAAGAAAGATAGAGTAAATAGTTTAGGGAGGGAACAGATGGGTAACATATGGAATTGGGAGATATATGAATGAAATTATATTGGTACTGACAAGTCATGTAATAGATGATGCAGGAGGGGTGCATTTTAAAGTAGGAAATAGCTAGGGTAAACATGAGGATTGTGATACATCAAACAATATTGTGTAGTAGACCTATCAAGCACGTAGCAAGCATGAGAGGAATAGATCAGAATGTCAGGAAAGAGATGAATCTTGGTGGTTGTTGTTGTTATTATTCCTCTGTAATACAGCGTAGGTAAAAATACACCAGAGTCTTAAGTCATCTGTCAAGTCACAAGAAGGAGCTCAGACAGATAATACTTTCCCTTAAGATGTGCACTGTGCCCAATAAGGCTACTTTTTGCAAGACATCAATCTTGCATGGGATTTCCAGTTGCCTTAAGAAGTCTTGAAGTTTCAATGGGATTGAGCCCAATGCTCCGATCACCACTCTCACATTCCATAGTCTTGCCATTTCCACTTTCAATTCGGAGTACTTAGTGATTTTTTTCAACCTCTTTTCTCACTACATTCATGTCATTTGGTATGGCTACATCAATGATCTGACAGTATTTGTCTCTCTTATTCAATATGACAATATCCGGCCAACGGTGTTCAATTACACAATCCATTTGAAAATCATAGTCACAGAGTATCATTACTTTTCCACCCTTCTGCATAACTTTACTTGGTACATACTCATTATTATTATAATTATTATCATTATATAATCACATAACCTTCAATGACCTTCAACTACAACGTCTGTCATCTAATGACTATTGAGATTATCAACATAAAAACAGACAATGAAAAGGCACAGCAGATCTACAGAAGGAAAGTGAAATTGTTTCAAAGACTCCATGCTAAGAGACTGGGAAGGACAAATGGTGTTCACAGATGTCAGTTGGCTGATATGATGGTAACACAACAGCTAATTACTCAAATAATTGAATGTTAGACAAATACTATTTCATAATACACACACATTATACATATATATATAACAAGAAAAGACAATACTATTGCAGTATCCATAAACAAGCATACACGTACATATCTCAGTATTAGCACTATTGTAATTGATAGAAAACTCTTATGGAATCAGAGAAGCATTTTGATGTGTTATATATATATATATATATATATATGTGAGAGAGAACTCATTAAAGTGGCAAATAGGTTTTAACATGCAGAAAGCTGAGAAAGCACAGGAGAGGCAGCTTACCAGCTAAGGTATGAGGGTGTCCTGTGTACACTTAAATTTATTTTGCAAATCATTAATATATTTTGTGTAAAATAAATTTCCTTCATGTGTGTGTGTGTGTGTGTGTAGGGGTGGTGATGGTTTGTCACCATCATCATTTAATGTTCCTTTTTCCATGCTGGTATGGGTTCAATAGGAACCAACGTGCTAGAGGGCTGTGCCAAGCTCCAATATCTGCTTTGGCATTGTTTCTACAGCTGGATGACCTTCATAATGCCACCCACTTCACAGTGTACTGGGTGCATTTTTTATGGCACAAACACTAGTGAGGTTGCCAAATGCTAACAAGACAGCTTAACTGATTGGGGTATATATGTGTATGTGCACACACACACACATACATATATATATATATATATATATATATATATATATAAGAGAGATGACAAAGGAATAAACAATGATCTTATGAACATCTTTAGCTTACAGCTATTTCCACTATGAGATACAGTTAGCTCATAGTTGAGTGCCTGAGTAACACCTTATAGCTTGATCAGAGCCTCAAACATGAAGTGCAATTCATTTGAGGAAACAATTACATTTATTCATATACATAGGAAAGCATTACCAATGAGAAAACAATGTCTGGGAGATGAAATCCAGGGCTTCTCCCATAATTAGGATAGGATTAATTTTAAGATGTGTAAACTGAGGGTATATGCAGATGTAGAGACAGAGTAAACAGATCTATCAATAGGAATATATGTATAGACACACACACACACAAGTGTATTGTAGTGACAGCCAATGCTGGTGTTACATAACTGGTACCCATGCCAGTGTCATGTAACCAGCATTTGTGCCGGTGGCACATAAAGAGCACTCTTGGAGTGGTTGGTGTTAGGAAGAGCATCCAGTTGTAGAAACTATGTCAAGTCAGATTGGAACCTGGTGCAGCTCTCCAGCTTACTAGTTTCAGTCAAACTATCTAACCCATGCCAGCATGGAAAGCAGGCACTAAATGATGATGATGATTATATATATATACAAGTTCAGAAAGCTCCTACGTCTACTGGTGACAAAGGGCCTCTCAATCAGAGTGAAAGGTAGACTGTAGGATGCATGTGTGTGAACTGCCATGCTACACGGCAGTGAAACATGGGCTGTGACTGCTGAAGACATCTGTAGGTTCAAAAGAAATGAAGCTAGTATGATCCGCTGGATGTGTAATGTCAGTGTGCACATACAACAGAGTGTAAGCACTCTGACAGAAATGTTGGACATAAACATCAGATGCGGTGTGCAAGAGAGACGACTGCACTGGAATGGTCATGTGCTGCGTATGGATGGGAAGAGCTGTGTGAAGAAGTGTCACTCCCTAACAGTGGAAGGAACCTGTGGAAGAGGAAGACTCGAGAAGACATGGGATGAAATGGGGAAATGTGACCTTCAAACGTTGGGCCTCACAGAGGCAATGACAAGAGACGGAGACCTCTGGAGATATGCTGTCATTGAGAAGACCCGGCAAGTAAAGTGAGATCACAGCCATAGCCTATACCAGTGTCACATAACCAGCCCATTTAAAAGGTACCTTTCAATCGTCAGGTGACACACCATGCTTGAGGAGAATTGTTGAGTCAAGTAAAATCAAAAATCAAAATTCCAATCAAAAATGGGAAATGTAGTTGTGGCCGATGCCAGTGCCACCTGACTTGCTCTCATGCTGGTGGCATGCAATAAGCACCATTTATGCGTGGGCCATTGCCAGTGCCACCTGACTGGCTCCCTATGCCAGTGACATGTAAAAAGCACATCTGAACATGGTCAATGTCATCCCCACCCCCCGCCCCACCCCAACTGGCTCCTGTGCTGGTAGCATGTAAAAAGCACCATCCAAACGTGGCCAATGCCCATGCCGGTGGCAGGTAAAAAGCACCCACTACACTCTCAGAGTGGTTGGCATTCGGAAGGGCATCCAGCTGTAGAAACGTTGCCAGATCAAATTGGAGCCTTGTGTGGCATCCTGGCTTGCCAATGGAAAAC
>NC_068991.1:22024359-22026096 GCF_001194135.2 Octopus bimaculoides
CTGTGCTGGTAGCATGTAAAAAGCACCATCCAAACGTGGCCAATGCCCATGCCGGTGGCAGGTAAAAAGCACCCACTACACTCTCAGAGTGGTTGGCATTCGGAAGGGCATCCAGCTGTAGAAACGTTGCCAGATCAAATTGGAGCCTTGTGTGGCATCCTGGCTTGCCAATGGAAAACGGATGTTAAACAATGATGATGATATATATATATATATATATATATATATATAAACATAAGATCTAGGGATAGAGGTGTAGGAAGAAAGTTAGCTTTAAGCAATCAGTAGTAAATATTTAAAAAAAATCAACTTTCAGGCACAATAGTGGTTTACTGAGACAGAAGGTTGTGGATTCTTTTCATATTGAAGAACAGTAAGCTGGAAAAAAAGTTCTTTTTATATTCCATGGTAGGTAAAACCTTCAATCTTGTTATATGTTAGATCACTCTCAATCACAAAAAGCTTCAATCCAAAGACTGTCTCCTTTAGAGCTAGAAAATACTTCAACTCCTAACAACTGCTAACTCTTGACTAGGATCAAACAAAATCCACAAAAGAATGTTGCTTTCACATCTGAGGCAATGATACTGCTCTTGGGCATCCAGAAAATGGCCATTCAACTGTCTCATTGAGTTGATCAACAGACACCAATCTTTGGCCTGCAGACATTTTTTTTTTTTTTGCTCTGCTTTTTTCTACTTTATAACCTTTATTTATGCAAGCTGGTCTTATGAGTTCCCTCACAGATCCACATAACTCAATTGCCTGTCCACCTCCTCTCGTAGCCAATGGCCTGCAATAACTACTATTATTTTAAGTTCTTCCCTCTCAGAACATCATCCTGCCTTAGAATCTCCACCTTGGATATTTTTTCCAATAGTCATTGGTTTGCAGTTGTTCAAAAGAAAACAACAACCACGAAGATCTTACCTGCCTCAGACGATATGTGAAGGGCTATGGTCATAGACCCTTCTCCTGACTAAACAAGACTAAAAATTCTCACGGGAGAACCAAGAAACTTAGACTTGCTAGAAATAGCAGACAGGTTTCCCTTAATTCCCTACCTACTACATAGAAAAAGGATATCTAATATTACATTGGATAGGGTAGTATTTGATACATAATACCTGAAAGTAAAAGCTGCGATGGTCATTGTTGGAATGCTTTGATCATAGGACTACTGAATCAGTGCTGAGTTTGCGCTAAACAATAAAAAGGGAGCTTCTACGTTGTCTTTCGCCCAGGTAAAAACATCAGCCAAATTCTACGTCAAAAACAAAGCAGGATACATTGGGTACCCTAGATAATCTCTGAAAACAGGACGGAGTGATCACCGGTGGAACGATTTAGGTCATAAGTCTGTAGAATCAGATTCCACCTTTAAAGTGAAAAAAACAAAACCGACGTATACGACAGGTGTGTAAAATATATTTGTGTATTTTTTCTGTTTATTCTTAATCTTCGTGTTTTTGCAAGATTGAAAAAAAAGTTTCGGAAAGCTAACATTTTAAAATTCTTCGGGAAGCGACACTGTGATAGTTTCTATATTTAACCGTGCGTGTATATTCCTATTTTTTTGCTCCTGTTCTCTTCTACTTCTCTACTAGAAACGTTTACTTTGGAATTTACTTCTATTGAGAAAAAAAAAATCGTGTGCATGTTATTTTTAACGAAAGTTTTCTTATGACGGCTTCTCTTCACTGTCTAGAAATCTACGGATGCACATACGCACATAAT
>NC_068991.1:22026788-22028213 GCF_001194135.2 Octopus bimaculoides
TTTATAAGATTGAAATATAAAGCTTTGTATTTAAGAGAAAAAGATTCTGCTATGACTGAAATGTAACATCAAATCGTTAGAGGAAAAAAAAAACGAAACGAAAATTAATTCGATTTAACCTTAATATATTCTGCTGTTTATAATATATATACGGTACAAATTGTTGTCACACCTTTATCTTTCGTGCATGACTTTAGAATTTTATATATATATATATATATATATATCTATATATATAATGAGAGAGGAGAAATTAGGCAATCTGGATTTTTACAGATCAATGTCGCTTCCAATTTCCTTCCGTGACTGTATTAAACATCTTTGCAACTTTATAATGGACATGTATATATTTCAGTGTGTATCCGTACAAGTGCATGCACTCGCTGGCGTTTTCTATAAACTTCACAGCAGACTAATCGACTTGAACAACTTCTAAAATTCACTTACTGAAACAATAACCGCCACACAAGCACATCTTACATATCAATCAGCCGGACACTATAGCACTGTAAGATATTCACCTTAACTGAGTATAAGTAAACACTGGAATACCTTAGCATGAAGGAGTGAAAGAGCTTGTTTTATATCTACACTATAAAGTTAACTATCTTTTAATGAGTATTCAATGACACAAATAGATGATAATACACAGCAAAGGCAGGCTATGAGATACATATATCCTTGTCAATACAAACGAATGGAAATGGTTATTAAAACAACGTTGAATTAATTATAACAACAGTCAAGGAACTAGGTTTTCAACAGTTATTTACTCATTTACTCGAATTTCGTATTTAGCAAAACAATATTTCGCCTTTTTAATATCTGCATATGTATACACAGGTACGTGAAAGAGAGACACATGAATCCATACACGAATGCATACAGTCGCATAAATGCTTCAAACCATGACCACACCAACGACGTTGACTCAATTATATAAATATGAGTGTGTGTGTGTGTGTGTGTAAGACAAGATAGATAGATAGATAGACAGATAAATAGATAGATAGACAGATAAATAGATAGATAGATATCTGTGAGAATGTCGCAATATTTGAGTGGGTGTGTTTACATACATATACACATAATCGTTGGAATCCGTGAAAACAAGTCGTAAAGAAACACTTACATTCTCGATGGAAATACGTTAAGGCGGTCACTACTCATTTTGGCAGGACTGTTATACTTTGATGTTATTCAACAAAGGAGACAGACAAAAGGACACTGCAGTCTACGAAATGAAGTCTTTGAAGAAAACAACCACCTGATGTTGCCTTTACTTTGTCACATGATCCGGTGTCGAGCCAGTTTAGTCTCTCTTGTATTAATTGATTACCATCGCAGCAATTAGTCAATAGAAAGTACTCAAAATTCTCTCTCTCTCTCTCTCTCTATATATATATATATATATATATATATATA
>NC_068991.1:22028223-22029263 GCF_001194135.2 Octopus bimaculoides
TTAAGTTAGACATGGCCTGGACCAATCTTTGGTCGAAACAAATCTAAGTTTTATCTAAGTTTATATATATATATATATATTCACCCACACATGTGAGCGACAAATACAAAACTATATTTTGCATTCAAATACCAAAGGTACTGTTAGATATAGAGTTTATTGAAGCAGGAAAACTTTAGAAACTAACTCCTGGTGTCATGTAATCAGTCATTACACAGAAGTAAACTTTCAGAAAAATACAATGGTTTTAAATAGTGCTGAGAGAATTGGTAGATAATTAAATAAATATGTAAAACTGATTGGACAAGAGACTGACACATTACAAAATTGAAATAATCTTTTAGTTAAGTCAATCAACCATTGAGAAAAATAATGTAAATATTTTAAATAAGTGAAATAGCAGTTGCGGGCTGGAAGAGGCCTCAGGGAAGGCCCCCACACCAGATGGCTGGATGTGATTGGAGAAGATCTCCAGAGGCTTGACAGCAGCTCAAAGGGTGCAAAAAGGCTGGCGATGGAGAGCACTGGTGGACCTGGTCAGCTGTCTTGGACCATTAACTTGGAATGGCCCTATTCCCATCAAGTAAGAGCATGAAGCCAAGAAGAAGAAATAAAAAATATGATAATGAAGAAACTGGGAATAGATGAGTGGCTCGTAAGAGCTGTACAAGCTCTGCTTAGGGATGCTGTCAGTAAGGTGAGGGTTGGCAATGAGTATAGTGAAGAATTCTAAGTAGAAGTAGGGGTTCACCAAGGATCAATCCTCAGCGCCCTCTTATTCATTATAGTCCTCCAAGCAATAACAGAGGAATTCAAGACAGGCTGTCCCTGGGAGCTCCTCTATGCTGATGACCTTGCTCTAATAGCCAAGTCACTGCCAGAACGAGAGACAAAGTTTAGGGTGCAGAAGCAAGGTCTAGAACTGAAAGGCCTTAGGGTTAACCTAGCCAAAACCAAAGTCTTAGTAAGTAGGAAGGCTGTCAAATCACAACCCCCTTCAGGTAGATGGCCCTGCTTGATCTGTAGAAAAGGCGCGAGTA
>NC_068991.1:22029273-22037868 GCF_001194135.2 Octopus bimaculoides
CAACCCCCTTCAGGTAGATGGCCCTGCTTGATCTGTAGAAAAGGCGCGAGTAGAAACTCTATACGATGTACTCGCTGTAAGCTATGGACTCATAAAAGTGCAGCAATATCAAAGGAAGGTTAACCAGGAAAATAGTTTTTGTGTATGGCAGATGCACTGGGGCAATAAACACTGAAGATGTACAGAAAACAGATTCCATCACATGCCAGGGGAAGAAACTAGAAGTAGTTAATAGCTTCTGCTACCTAGGCGACCAAGTCTGTAGTGGGGGTGGTTGCTCTGAGAGTGTAACGACTAGAGTAATAATAGCCTGGGTAAAGTTCAGGGAGCTCCTACTTCTGCTGGCAACTAAAGGCCTCTCGCTCAGAGTGAAAGGTAGACTGTATGATGCATGTGTGCGAACTGCCATGCTACACGGCAGTGAAACATGGGCCATGAATGCTGAGGACATGTGTAGGCTTGAAAGAAATGAAGCTAGTATGATCCGCTGGATGTGTAATGTCAGTGTGCATTCATGACAGAGTGTAAGCACCCTGAGAGAAAAGTTAGGCATAAGAAGCATCAGATGTGGTGTGCAAGAGAGGCTGCTGCACTGGCATGGCCATGTGTTACATATCAATGAAGACAACTGAGTGAGGAAGTGCCACTCCCTAACTGTAGAAGAGGTATACCCAGGAAGACATGGGATGAGGTGGTGAAGCATAACCTTCGAACAGACACAATGACAGGAGACTAGTACCTTTGGAGATACGCTGTGATTGAGAAGACCCAGCAGCTAAAGTGAGATGGCAGCCACACACATCCAGCCTTGTTAAAAATACTTGTGAAGCATCAGGCGATATGATATGCTTGAGAAGATCTGTTGAGTCAAGTAAAACCAATACCATAGCTGGGGCTGGTGCTCCCTGGCTGGCTCCCATGCCGATGGCACATAAAACACACCATCCGAACTTGGTTGATGCCAGGTCCGCCTGACTGGCCCCTGTGTCAGTAGCACGTAAAAAGCATCAACCAATCATGACCAATGCCAGTACCCTCTGACCGGCTCCTGCACCGGTGGCACTTAAAAAGCACCATCCAAACATATTCATTGCCAGGCCCACCTTACTGGCTCCAGTGCTAATGGTATGTAAAAAGCACCAACCAATCATGAGCAACGCCAGTACCCCCTTACTGGTTCCTGTGCCCCTGGCATGTAAAAAGCACCATCCGAACATGGTCATTGCCAGGCCCACCTTACTGGCTCGTGTGCTGGTGACACGTAAAAAGCACCTACTACATTCACTGAGTGGCTGGCCTTAGGAAGGGCATCCAGCTGTAGAAACTCTGCCAGATTATTTTCTTTTATCAAGGCATAACGCTTCATTTTATTGAACTTTATTTCAATCATCATCATTGCCATCATCATCTTCATTGGAGCCTGGTGCAGCTGCTGGCTCTCCAGACCTTAGTCAAACCCATGCCAACATGGAAAACGGATGTTAATCGATGATGATGATGAAGATGAAGGCATTGAGCCTTGGTGTTGGAAAATAGTTATGATGTCTGCTGCCAGGGAAAAATTCTGGTAAAAACTATATTAAGTTTAATGTAGTGATTCAACAATAAAATTAAAATAAGAACAAACAAGGATGTAAATAAAAAAAAAATTGGTATGAGGGCAGAGTGCAAAGACAGAAGAAAAGGGAATAAAAGAGAGATTTTGCAAGAAAAGGGAGAGGGGAGAAAATAAAAAGAGAGAGTGGTTAAGAGTAGTATGGGTCTTGATTCAAAGCCTTGTAGTGAGGTTCTTGCTGAGTTTTGTACCATTGCTCTCAGATTTTCCCAGCTCAGAACTAAACTGTTAACTTTTGCTCTTCATTGTATAAACATTCTCCAAGCAAAATGAGGCACCTTGATTTTGTATTGCAATCTTTCTGATTTAGCGGACACCATTTTTTATTTGGTGTGTTTTCTACCGAAACACTTTAAAACTTCGTATACTTGTATATTTTGTCTTATAGAACAGAAAATTTTTTTTTATATTTGAAGTTATTTCATGTTAAAAGTTGTTGTATTTCGGTAATTTCAACCAATCACTGACGTCTATTGAGGTGAAAACAATTACTGCTGTGGATTGTCAACAACACATTGTGGCGGTGTAATGGGATCTTTTCCCTTGAATAAAATTAGTGCCGTTGTTTGTCAGCAACAACTATCAGCGGTACTGTTATTTATGACATCATTCATGCGTTTGTACTGGTTTTAGCTTTAAGGTTTTAGGGTTAGGGTTCAGGTTTTAGAGTTAGGGTTACGGTTAGGGGGTTAGGGTTTTAGGGTTAGGGTTAAGGTTCTTATCTCATGCTCATGTGAATTCTTCATACTCCAGTGATTCTATTGATTTGATAAATATTCCTAAGGACCAAAATTCAAATAAAGAATTATTACAGCTTGAGAACTCTGTGTCATTGTTCCTTTCACATGCAGCCTATCAATTACTGTAAACAGCCAACAAAGAATATATGAAGGGACAAACATGTTTGTCCCTTCATAAGATGAACCTATCAATTGATGGGGAGGCATGACCCTTTTGGAGTCGAAAATACTTCAAATCCATAAATATTAAAAGTGATCTTAAATAATATCTTATGAATATGAAAAATTATTACCTAATAAAGATATGGGATACAGAAACATATGTTGTGATGCATTAATAAAGCCTATAATTTTCCCTCCACAAGTGCTTGATATTGGGAAAAGTATCCAGCTATAAAAACCAAGCCAAAACAGGCCTCGCCAGTGCTGGTGCCACGTAAAAAGTACTCAATTCACTCTGTAAGGTAGTTGGTGTTAAGAAGGGCATCTAGCTGTAAAAACCCAGTTGAAACCGACGGTGAGGCCTGGTGCAGTCTTCTGCCTAGCCAGACCCTGTCAAAACAGACAGTGAGGCCTGGTGAAGCCTTCTGCCTAACAATGCCCTGTCAAACCATCCAACCATGCCAGCATGGGAAACAGGCATTAGATGATGATGATGATGATGATGATGAAATTATTATTGTTATTATTATATTTATCCTAAGCTGAAACTAGTTCTACATTGTATAACCATACCATCAGATTACCCTGGAAGATGGAATTAACAGGTGGTAACCAACCACATATGAGCTTTTAAGAGTGCATTATGAGGCTTTTGACCAAACAAAACACACACACACACACACATATAAGTGAGGGGTGTAAAAGAAATAGAAAGTAATGTGGATGTACAGAATGAGGGAGTGGAAGTGGGGAGAAAGCAAAGACAATAAATTAGATAGATATCTAGTGAAGGGTGAAGAATAATGCAATTGTGTATTTTGCTTCAGTATCCAAACTCATAAAAAAGAACTGCTCAAAAATCAACAGACAAAAAACATAGTTTGAAATGGTTCAAAAGCAAAAGAAAAAAATGCATAAAAAAACAATAAGATAGTGTTTACCAGGATTCTTTCCTTGACAGCAGAAATTATAACTATTTTCTTTTATCAAGGCATAATGCTTCATTTTATTGAATTTTATTTCAATCATCATCATTGACATCATCATCTTCATTATTGTTACTAGTACATGACCCGTCAATAAGGAAAAAAAACAATGCTATGTTTAGAATAACATTTCAGTTTAATTCAACTATTGTTTGAGAAATACACAAAAGATATAATTTGATAATATATTTACATATGGGTCTGTGAATCTTCTCAGATGCAAAAGCCTTTGTATTAATGATGGAAGTTTTATCTTACCTTTTTGCCGAATTCACAAACTGACTGGTGGGAATAAAATGACCTGTTAGTTTTCCTCTCTGTTCATATATATACATGTGTGTGTGTGTATGCATGCATTACCAGTACCATAAATCTGTCTATCTATCTATCTCTTTCTTTCTCTCCCTCCCCTTCTCAACTCTACTTTTCTACCCCCCCCTCTCTGTCTAACTCTACTTTTCCTCTATCTAATTATTGATGGCTTCAGACAGACAGACGGACGGACGCGGTTCTTATTATAGCATAAGATTACTATTGTTATTAAGGAGGGAGCTGGCAGAATCGTTAACCTGCTAAGAAAAATGCTTTGCAGGGTTTTATCCATTTTTACATTGAGTTCAAATTCCACCAAGGTCAACTTTACCTTTCATCCTTTTGGGATCAATAAAATAGGTACCTGTTGAACACTGGGGTCAATGTAATCGACTTCCCCTTGTCCCAACATTTACTGACCTTGTGCCAAAATTTGAAACCATTATTATTATTATTACCTCTGCGTTAGCAAAGGCGGGGGTATTGTTTACAGTCATGTTTGTTTGTTCTTCCATGGACAGGATATCTCAAGAACCGCTGGATGTATTTGGATGAAACTTTCAGGGATGTTTGGCCTTGTGACTGGCATGAACTGATTTTGGGATCGATCTGTTACCAGGCAAGAATTCTGAATTCTTTGTTATATTTACTTTACATGATTATGATCTTATGTTAACTTTCAAGTCTTTCTCAGTTATCTCCCTTTAAGCTGTAACTATTTTGAATGATGAATTTGTTAATTCTAGCTTGTATTAGATAAAGATAAACTATTTATTATTGTTACTAAATTTTCTACAGTACCTTCATATTCCATGACTACCATAGGGATCAATCAGGTACCGGACAAGGATTCTGGATTATTTTTGCATTATTTTTACGTAATTCTTGAGAGCAGTCAGTTTCATCTTTAGTATTCTCATTTGTGAGAGCAACTGAGTTTATTTCAGATATTCTCATTTTAAAAATCATCTCTGGCTAATCGTTGAGAGGATGATGGTGTTTCCTTGGTGGAGGTTTGCGCTCTCTTAGTGTTCTTGTTATTATTGTTAATTAACTCCACCTTAACGAAGGTGAAGGTATTGTTTTCAGTCATGTATGTTTGTTTGTCCGTGGACAAGATATCTTAAGAACCGCTGGATGGTTTCAGATGAAACTTTCAGAGATGTTTGGCCTCGTGACTGGCATGAAGTGTTAGATTTTGGGATCAATCCAGTTCCAGACAAGGATTCTGGGTAATTTTTTTTATATTGTCTTTACTTTACATGTAAAGTTTCGCATAGTTTCTTGTACACGCACACACATATACTCACACATTTTCAGTGTTGAACATTACCATCCCATTTCTATTGTACACACACACACATGCATGCAAACATACCTCTCTTTTACACACACATATACTCACACTTCAAACACCATTTATTGGCTTTTTCACTCCTTCCTTTGTTATTCATCTGTCACCCCTTCCTTTCTCATTCATACCCTCACCTCTCACTCTGGCTCTATTATATGTATATATATATATATATATATATATATATACACACACACACACACACATATAAAAAGACAACGCTCATTATTCTATTAGGAGATTATTACATACATTTTAACACTTTACAGTATATTTACATGTATACATAATTCTATACATCGATCTAATACAACAGGATTACTAAAGAAAAATTGAAATTGAAGAGAAGAGAAAACAAAAAAGGTCTCATGATATTCTTTGAAGGATTTTATTTCAGATATTCTCATTTTAAAAATCATCTCCGGTTAATCGATGAGAGGATGTTGGTGTTGCATTGGTGGAGGTTTGCGCTCTCTGAGTGCTCTTGTTATTCATTATTTTGATGTCCACTTTTCCATGCTTGTATGTATTGGCTGGAGTTTATTGAGGCAGATTTTCTATGGCTGGGTGCTTTTCCTGCTCACAACCCTTACCTGTTTCCAAGTAAGGTACTTTTCAATAGCCAATCAACGTAAGTCAACAGATACCATCAATATTGAAGCATTCATTTACCAACTGATACTCAGTGCACTATTTAAAACCTTTATATTATGCCAAAGGTTTACTTCTGGCACAAACTGAACAGACATGCCACATAGCATGCAGCCATATGTATCAATGTTCCATCAACACCTCCTGAAATTTGAGCTCACCACTTTTTATCTCACCTTCTTTGGTCTTAGTCAACTACTGGTACTCTATATATGGGACATTTCCAGCCAGTACTCATTATTCATTCACATCACATCTATACTAGTACCCTCATCTCCCCTGCATACACTGACTGGTACTTTTAATGCCTGGCTCACATATCTAAATTTTGTACTCGAATTAACATTACATGTTCCATGAATTTCATTGACTTGCTTTTCTCTCCAACTTCTACTGATCTTCAGACAGTCAATGCTCAAGTATTTCCACAATGCAATAATACATTTTTGATATATAATTCATACTGTCCCTCCTTTTCAGTGTGAGAGAAATCCTTTGTTGACAACAGAGGTAACTGCTTCTTTGCCTTTCTTGATAAGAATTGCAATTAATCCTAGATTTTAATTGATTAAAAATGAATTCTTCTTGGTTTATGATATTACATAACTTACACTTAAGTATATGGGCTACATGCAGAAGACATTCTCTTTACTTGTTTCAGTCATTTAACTGCAGCATTTTTGATATATACTGTATTTTAACATGCATAAGGAATCCCTTAATTTTTGAGGCTTAAAATTTGGAAAAAAGGTTTTGTAA
Source organism: Octopus bimaculoides (assembly GCF_001194135.2). Classification (NCBI taxonomy): domain Eukaryota; kingdom Metazoa; phylum Mollusca; class Cephalopoda; order Octopoda; family Octopodidae; genus Octopus; species Octopus bimaculoides. Next base: position 22,035,853 of record NC_068991.1, read on the forward strand.
GGGATTATATTACTATCTATGTATAAGAAACTCCCATATTTTTTTAACCTAATATTTGACAAAAGAGTGTTTCTTATACACATTAAAATATGGTAATTCAAATTGTCTCTCCTTTACAGTGTGAGAGAAATCCTTTGCTGACAACAGAGGTAACTGCTTCTTTGCCTTTCTTGATAAGAATTGCAATTGATCCTAGATTTCAACTGATTAAAAATGAATTTGTTCCCCCTGTATCTCAAAGCCTCACAAATAATTATATAGGACATACTGCACTAATCTGAAATCACCATTGAATGCTGCTTTGACAGTTCTGCGGCTGCTGTTATTTTGCTAATGTAACAGGCCGCTATGTAATCAATGGTGGTTTGAATTCACTGTAACTTGTTTGTTTTTAAGTATAACAATGTGGGATCAGGTTCTATCCCATTGTGCAGCACCTTGAGCTTGTGAATGAACTTGGTAGACAGAAACTGAAACAAGCCCATTAGATGTATATGTGTGTATATATTTTGTTATGTATACTTATCTACTATTGCATTCAATGAATGTTGCTCAGTACAAGCTGTGTTGTTGTAGTTGTCACTTTTCCTGGCAACAAATCGTCCAATCACTCTGTACCTTCAAAAACATGTGAAATAAGAGATTCCTTACTTGGAAAACAGGTACAAGTTAGTGCCAGGAAAAGCATCCGCTTTTAAAACAATGGATGTAAAATGAACAAAGACCAGCTCTGATTAAGTAGAATTATAATCAAAGATATTCCATTCTTGATCACTCCATAATTTCAGATGGTTTATCATGGATTATGCTATGAAATGTATCTTCCTCTTAAAGACAGTTGCTTGTGATTTGAGATGTGGTGTTGTAGCTTCAATTTTTTTTTTTTTGTAAATATTTTCAGTTTCTCATTTTTGTATTAGATGGTAAACTAGCAGTGTTATTGTGGATGACTTATACAAAAATAGCAAGATGAAAATAGTTACAGAAGTGGCTGAAACTATAATACCACAACTTGCAACAAGTGTACCTCATGTTTTCCCTTGGAGTGAATATCTATGAGGTCAGTCAACTTGGAAGAAATAGGGAAAGAAAAACATATTGAATAACATAATTCTCCAAAATACACAATGTCTGAAAAAAAAATGAGGATGGTCAGAAGTGGGATGCCATTAATTAAAGGTCTGTTTCATCAGAGTGCTATGAAACTAAACAATAGCAATTACAAACCAAAGAGAAGGTCTCAACATGGTTACTTAATGTGCATGAAAAGGCAGAAAAATCTCCCTCAAATCACACCCAGCCAGCTTTAAAAAGAGAGACCCTTACACATTTGAAATTATGTGATTACTTAAACACCTCTGATCAAAGGTCTGCTTAGTCAGGACTGCCTTGAAGCTAAATGATAAAAAAGTTTTACCTATTGCATAGTACATGACACAGCATATTTTGAAAACTACATAACACTGTATAACAAAATTTTAATTTCTTTTTCTTTGGTCAATAGGTGTTATTTTCTATATGCTTCAATCTAGAAATCAAAGGAAATGCCTGCTATTCTCTTCAAACTTTGCTTTTGTGACTGACCTATTTTCCATTACATTTCAGACAGATTCAGCACGGAGTTGTTGAAGCAGAAATATCATTATAGCAAATATTCTGCTCAATACCACAGATTTATTTGTCAGTTGCTTAACATTAAGCACTTGAGTATGTCCCCTAGTGGCTGACAACATGTTCGTCTCTGGTTATGAGTAAGAGTAGTAGAGGAACATCATAGCCACGTGTTGAGAGGGATTCTTTGGATATGAATAAATGTAACAAAAGCAAAATTTGAAGAAAATATTAGCCATTTTTCAGACTTTCTAGGGGTAAGCAAATAGGAAATAATAGTTGTTACCAAAGGACAAAAATTGTGTTAGACAGTGTAATCTGATAATGTAGATGTTTGTGCCAGTATGGTAAATAATGTATGTATGCATGTATGTATGCATATATATATGTGTGTATGTATGTATA
>NC_068991.1:22037886-22050604 GCF_001194135.2 Octopus bimaculoides
TATATATATATACATATCTAGCTTGTTGGTTAATTGCAACTCTAGCAATTTGTTAATCACTGTTCTTCTATACCAAGTGAGACTAAATTTATCTTAGCATGTGGTTACCAGTGGATGCTTGCTACTGATGACATTCAAAGAAGTAGAAATATGTATTTAGCAAGTCCACCACCACTGCCAGACACTTTTCGCCTGCTACTGATATATTTCTGTGGTTTTTAACACTATATGCCTTTACAAGATGCTTTCTCAAGATGACTACAGCAATTTCCATGCTTTACTCATCTTTGACAATTTGCGAGCAGAAAATTACAATGAAATAATGTGAAATGAAAACATTTTGTTTTTAATTTCAGTTTAATAAACTATACCAGAATTGGAGAACATTTGTCAAAGATCAAGCAGCTAAGGTAACATTGTATAAAGAAAGGATATCACAAAATGCATAAGAAAAATGATATGTAGTAGATAGAGGAATAGTTATGATAAAGTCTGTTTATATAATTAGTAATCTAAATGTGTTGTTTTTTTACCATAATTAAGATGAAAATATTATTGATATTTTGCCTATTTTGGAATTTTTGCATAGATCTTATGAAGGCATGAAAATTATGAACTGGGTATCCATACACACAAATGCATGCATGCACCAAAGTGATTAGTGTAAATTAAGACAGACATTAACATGCCATCATTTGTATTCTTTCTTAGCTAATATTTTACAGCCTGTTACAATGTTTTCTAGTTGGTAATTACATAAGTGGTATTTATTCCTTGAAGTGGAAAAAATAAATACCTTTATTCACTGAATTAGTATTTGAGGCTTGATCTGGAGCAGCTGCCAACAAACTTCCTATTTTACTCTTTAAATCTTCATGATGGGTCTTGAATTTCTCACTCTCGGTATCTCTGAGGAACTTTCCACATAACTGCATTTTTCTCTATTGCTTCCTTTATTGTAAATTCAAATTCAACGCAAACAAGTTCTAGTTCTTTTGCAATAGGTTCAAGTAGTTCCTTATTTTTTGCAAGATATGGTTTAACTGACTTTTGCTCTCCATTTACAATCAGAAATACTTTAAAAGTTATCTCCCTTTAACCTTGCATCTCCATATATAAATGACTGGCATTTGCTTCCAGATGAAACAATCCAAGCATGGTTACGATTTTTGTTGTTGTTCTGTCTAATAATGATCTATTCAGCTATGCCAAACATTCAAAGTCATACTATAATTCAAGAATGGAGCAGTACACCACTGGCCTTTTTGAAGTTGACCCACAACCTGCACAGATTAGTCTCTTGATGTTTCACTATTATTTTGCTGATGGTCTTCAGTGTCTTTTGAATGTTTCTTGCATTCCTTATAGCAGCAGTCTTCTAACAGCAATCTGATATGCATAAAATGCTTGTATGTTTTCACAGCAAAAATGCCTCTTAGTAACTTCCATAACAGAGGAAGCTGACTGAGCAATAATTTTTCTACTTCATTTGGATGATTTCTGATTTGACCATAAAAGGATTTCAGATGTTTTATTCAAAGTCTTTGGATCCTATTTGGTCTTGGGGTTCTCCAATTTGGTAGTGTCTTTTACTGCTTCAGGAAATTGTCCCTAGTTATAGAGAATGGTATTTACTTCTTTGCATTGCTCAGTTCCATCTTAACTATTTTGATCTATTCTGCATTATCATTACATGTAATCAGACACCTCCCCATTCCTGTCCAAAATACTATGATAGTTTTTCTTGTTGTTGTTATTATTATTATTATTGGTAGAATCAAAAAAGCATTGGCTTTTAAGGTTTTGATTTCAAATCCTGTCAAGATCTACTTTGCCTTCAATCTCCGGGATTGATAAAATAATGTAAAAGTCACACTTCTTTCAAAACATTTGGCATTATGTTTTAACTATTGATTATTATTATTATTAAAATTAAAAGGTGTATTGTGAGTCCAGCATAAAACATAATTTCGTATTTAAAAATTAAATGAAGACAAATGAAATAAAATACACTTCACAATGTATTATGTAAATGTAAATTTAGAATAAAGAAAGGAGATGCATCTTCTTATGGCACAGATGGGTATCACTGAAGTGGCTTTTTTCTCTTCCTATGTCAGCAATTCAACAGCTGAAAAAATAAAATCAACAATATATATGAATGTATGTGCGCACACATGTGTGTTTGTGTGTGTGTGTATGTGTGTGTGATTTTTTTTTTTTTTTTGTTCCACAGGTATTAATTTTTATCTGATGAAAGTGTTTGTGTGCATGACCATCACAGTTTTTTTTTTTTTTTGCAAGACTGGAGAGTTTGAAATGTTAGTCTTCAATAGTTACAAATCAACAGCTGCAAGAAATCCACAGGCAAAGAAAGGAGCCCAAGGAGCTACCATTTTCCAAAAGAAAGGATTGAGAATAGTGATTTCTGAGGGGTCTTGGAGGAGGTGGAATTGAACAGATGAGAGAGAGACAAATGAATCAGGAACGTTGCAGTGGAGGTGCAACAAAACCAGTTAGCTCCAAGAAACAGAAGCCATTGATGAGGTTGTAGAATGGGCAGAAAGATGAAATAGCATGTGTGAATTAGAAACTGGAGTGCATTGATGAGTGACTCTGTGCCAGTCAATTAAGTGGTGTTTCTTTAAATAAGATTTATGGTGGATACATATGCAGCAGCACAAAAGTAGGAACAGTACTCCACTGTGGGCCTCACCTGACCTTTATAGAAGATCAGTAGTAGTTTCTGATCCTGAAGTGGAAGGTCAGTCTTTGTGATGCATCTTTTGGTAAGCTAAGGATGTTTTTTTTTCTTATTTTTTACTTGTTTCAGTCATGGATTGTGGCCATGCTGGGGCACTACTTTGGAGGGTTTAGTTGAGAAAATTGACTCTAGGACTTATTTCATCAGTCTCTTGTGTTGTACCTAAGTTATTGGGATGTAAACAACGGAAGACCAGTTGTCAGGTAGTGGTGTAGGACAAACACAAATACACATACACACATATATATATATAAGGAGAGAGAGAGAGAGAGAGAGAGAGAGACACACACACACAGATATATATATATATATCAGTGGCAAAGGGTTACTAGGAAACTAGGGCATGTAGTCCACCCCCCACCTCCCTGAGGTTGGTGGGGGAATTCCGAGTGTTCCACCCTCCCCTGTTTTCCATGAAAAGTGTAGTATTATATATGCTTTGAGATATGAGGAGTCTGAAAATGAAAATAGTTTCCCCCTACAATGCACCATTTTGAAATAGTTTGTAAGGCACGAGAAACGTACAGATAACTTTGAAAATCACCCTCCAATGATTTCGTCCAATAGGGGTTAATCAAGCCGTCAACTTTGAGAAAAAGTCAAAATTCTTTTTGAAGTTTGGAAGAAAATTCGACATTCACGAACTCTTGACGCTGACTGACAGAGTACTAAATTAAGTGAATGTGTATATCAATGTACAACTCTTGTCAGTGATGCAGCTTTTCTATCTTTACTGACATTGAATTATCCCCTAGACCTTTCTTGAAGCTTTTCCTTTTCATCAAAAAATCACAAAATGTGTGACAATTAAGATTTCATCTAAAGGTCTGTAGTCTCACCAAATATAACAGCAACAGCTGTTTTTTTTTTTTTTATCATTGGCTTAATTACACTTTCACTTGTAACAGCTATACAATTAAATGCATGCTGCAGCATGTCAAATGGAGTCTTGAGACAGAGGGGCGATGAGACTTTCCAGAGATCAGCAATGGCATGCTACAGCACTTAATGCTGAATCAGTAAAGTAACATTTTAATGATTAGACAGCAACAGACTACGAACAAATTTGTTCTTCACCAATCCTGGAGCTGTTTTCAGATATGGTCCATCCTATTCTTATAAAAATTTTTGTCCAAATTGATGTGCTAAACTGAAATTGTCATTTCTGAAAAGCTTTAAAATTTCCAAATGAAACTAATGGCATGTGCTGCTCAAGTGATAAGGTAAGATTGCCAGCACTACCAGCTCCTCCTCAACTTCTTATAGATCTTCTGGAAGGCACTTTCATCCAGTCAAAGGATTTTCTGAACAAAATCAGGCAATACAACTCTGCATTTCAAATGACATTGTTTACTGTATCTAAGAACATCGTTGAACATGGATTTATGCTGACATTCAATGTTCAAGGGCAAGTCTATCACCTCATTGGTCCCCTGTTACCCACAAATGAACAACTACACTTCCTCCAAATTTACTTCGTGAGTGATGTAGGACAACAAACCTGAAGGAGGTATCAGTACTTCAGACTATGGGCCATGTTAGACGTAGCGCCAATTACCACAAAGGACAGTATATCCACCGATAGCTTTTCAGTGCATTCAAACATCACATATCCCCCACCCCCAATTTCCCATGACAGGTTAGGGCCTGGAATACAATAAATGGATGCATGACATGTCGCTTAGTTGAATTAGCCCATCATTTACTCCACAAATGTTTTGTTGTCAATGTTGCACTTTCCTGTATCACCTGTTTCAACACAACTGTAATATATATATACAAACTATGCCATTTTAATCCTGAGCAACAGTGGGTATCTCTGCTAGTGTGTATATATATATATATATATATATGACAGGCTTCTACATAGTTTCCATCTACTAAAGTCATTCACAAAGCATCAGTTGGTCTAGGGCTACAATAGAAGATACCTTCCCAAGGACCCATGCAGTGGGACTGAACCCAGAACCATGCAGTTTCGAAACATGCTTCTTAACCACACAGCCAGTAAAGACTGAGTCTAGCATTTGTGGTAACCTTGCTGGTTTTGTGTGCTGTTCATGTTTGTTGTTGTTGGTGGGTGTGTATGTGTCTCAATGCTGATGATAGAGACAATATTGGCACAACACTACAGGAGAATGGTTTCAGCGGTCTCTGTTTATAGAGTCCGTGCAGGTCTGGTATGAGGTTTAGGTTTGTAGTTGATATATGAACATTAGAAGGCTGCGAGCTGGCAGAAACGTTAGCATGCCAGGTGAAATGCTTAGCTGTATTTCGTCTGTCTTTACATTCTGAGTTCAAATTCCGCCAAGGTCGACTTTGCCTTTCATCCTTTCGGGATCGATAAGTTAAGTACCAGTTGCATACTGGGGTTGATCTGATCGACTGCCCCGCCACAAAACATTTCAGGCCCTGTGCATAGAGTAGAAAAGGACATATGAATGTTAGGAGGGGCCAAAGCGGAATGAAGAGTGGTATCATCTGCAGAGGAGTGGGTGTTGTTTGAGGTGATGGCAAACAGGTTGTTGATGTAAAAGTATGTAAGAAACAAAACTGAAGCACAAGGTAATGCTGAAATTGAGTATGCATGCATTAGAGGAAGTATCATTAGAACATGCAGTGATGGTATCATCTGACAGTAAGCCACTGATCAAAGAGATAAACGATAGCTGAAGCTCATTCATAGACAGTTTTACCAGGAGATTCATATGGCTGATATGGCCAAAAACTTGTTTATGTGAGCAAAACAATAGTGTTTGCACCAAATTTCTCAAAGGTGAGGGTACACAGCTCAGAGTAACTGTCCAACTAATATGGCTTTATGAAAGGCATAATGATGGTTATTAAGTAGAGAGAGAGGTTGTAGTAGGTTGATGGAGATATTGGAAGTGAATGTGGTTTGGAAGAATCCTTTCTTGCGAATGAAGGACACAGCATGTTGAGAGAGAGAGGGGAGAGAGAGAGAGAGAGAGAGGGAGAGAGAGATAGAGAGAGAGTGAGAACTTGAAGGGTTTGGCGATAATAAAGTCTAGTTCTGGCATCAGCCTTCACTAATACACTCTAGTGAAAAATATACATTTATATATATATATATAATATAAAGTTAGATAAGGCCATGTCATGGGATTACCCTGGGTCTTATATCCATAAAGCACTTATTTTTACAGCATACCATCAGATCCCAAAACCTTTTGGCTTAAGGCCAATCTGGAATATGGAAGAGGAAAGGACCTCGCTACTCAATGTCAACAATAGGGGATTGTCTCCCTTTGGCTATCGATTGCAAGAGACCCTGTTTTTTGTGGGTTCCAGTAGGCCACCAGGAATTTCCTGAAATGCAAGCATGGTCCAAAGACCTCTGTTCTGGAGTTAAGGATGTTCCTGGGTCAAGGGGGTCCTTTAGAATCCTTGCCCATTCCGCTAAGCATAGTGTACACTGCTTGGTCTCGTTTATGTAGAGGCCTGGATTTTCTAGGATTCCCCATGCTACTGTGTATGGAATCCTGTTATCTTTCAGCTGTCATACATTGCTGGCTAGTGACATAACGTATCTCCTTTCCGGTATCCTAAAGGATACACATACATATGCATCTATGTTCTGCAATGCATAGTTTACAATGCTTGGACTTGTTTATGTGGGGAACTGGATTTTCTAGGATTCACCATCCTACTGCGTATGGGATCCTGTTGTCTTTCAGCTGCCATACATGGCTGACTAGTGATGTAATGTTTCACCTTTCCGGTATCCTGAAGGATATACACACACACACATAAAATGGGTTTCTGTACAGTTTCATTCTACCAAGTTCCACTCACAAGGAATTTGCCAAGTAGGAGATATAGTAGTAAGGTGTTGTGTATTGAAATTGATGCCAGAATCATGTGACTGTAAAGCAAACTTCTAAGCCATATAGTCATGCTTGTGCTACAATGCGAGAGTAGTTATGCCTATGTCGGGTAGAATTGTAACTTATCGAGGGCCAGATCAGCAACTGTTCAGAGTTGAAGCTGAAACGATTTTCTGACCCAAAGCAGAAAACCTTGGAATATGTTCTTAATTATCTTAAAGATTGTGGTCACTATGGAAGAGTGATACAATTGTGAGAGTTAATTCAGAGGACGAGTAGAAGTTCTCAATGATCGATGGACAGTATTGTAAGGCCAGAAGATGATTAGAGGACACAGATCAGAGGTCAGTTTGGCACTGGGGTAGCAAATGGAAATTGTTACTATGTTGTTTAGTCTTCTGCCCAACCCATGCCAGCATTGAAAAGCAGATATAAAAACAATGATGAAAATGGTGATATTGTCCAATTTGTTTTGTTTTATTTAAAAGCTTTTTTTTCTCTTAAATGTTAGAAGGGTATGATTTGAGGGAAACTTGGAATCTATTTATATGTCAAGAGACCACATACAGGTTTTTGTTATTAGTTTGAGACTGAGCTCATTATCATCATCATTGTTGTCGGCATCGTCATCATCATCATCATCATCATCATTATCATCATTGTTTAATATCTACTTTTCCATGTTTGCATGACTCAGACACAATTTTGTTGAGGCAGACTTTTTGCAACAGGATGTCTTTTCTGTTGCTAACCCTCACCTTTTTCCAATTAAGGTAATATTTCCCCATGGTCAGATGGGTTTTTTTTTCTTTCGTTTTTTTCTCTTTCGCAGAAAACTAGAAACAAACAACACTGTCTATCAGTGCTGCTTGTTTGCTACCACCACATGATGTCAAGACACACACCCACACAGGGCTTCTCTCAGTTTACACCTACCAAATCCATTCACAAGATTTTGGTCAGACTGAAATTAAAGGCACCATTCAGGGGGATCAAACCTGAGACCACATAGTTGGGAAGCAAGCTTCTTAACCACACAGCTACATTTATGTCAAACAAACAAAGTTGTGAGAAGAGAAACACAATTTAATAGGTGAATCTTCAAACCATCTATATGTTTCATGACAAGCAATCACAGGGAAGCTTGTATAAGTTTCTGAAAGGCAACTTTTCTTCCCTTTTTTTTAATGGCTTTGTCAGAAAAAAACAAAGCACAATGCTCAAGATCATTTTTAGTGCCCGTTAGATTGGTAAGAGGAAGAGAGGATAGTGTCTTTGGACAGATCTGATTGCTCTGCTAGGTACCCAAAGGTCAGTTACTTACTTAAGCCCTCCACTATGGAGCACAGGCTATTGACAACTTGTATCTACTGTTCTTGATTTTAGGTTGTCTTTTCTGCTTCTCTCCATTTGGATCCCCAATTCCTGCAGCTTCCTTTTGAATTTTACTTCACCACAACATATATTTCCTTGAGAGAAGGCCTTCCTCTCACAGATCTTATTGGTTTTGAATTGTAATTAATGCTTCTGTAACTTTGCTTTTTTTAGTTAGGGGTGTTGGCCCTACTCAAACCCATTTTTAACTCTGGGTACAGGAGGTCCATATAAGATCTGGCCTCTGTCCTTTGACTTGTTCAGCATAGGAGGCCCTAGCAGAAGGTTGTGCTCCACTGGCATAGCTCTCAGGGTCATTGATACACACAAGCCACTGCAATACAAGGACTGGACCATGTGGTGGATCCAAAGGCAGCCAGTAGCTGTTTTGTTAAACAGGTGCTGGATTCTCAATTCATCATCATCATTTAACATGCATTATCCATGCTGGAATGAGTTGGATAGTTTGATCAGGGCTAGTAAGTTGAGGGTTAGGGTTAGGGTACCTAGCATAGCAATCAGATCTGTCCAAAGACACTATTCTCTCTTCCTCTTACCAGTCTGATCTGGTATGGTTTCTACAGCTGGATGCCCTTCCGAACACCAACCACTCTGTGAGTGTAATGGGTGTTTTTACATGCCACTGGCATGGGTGCCAGTTGCGTAACACCAGTATCTGCCATGAATACGATTTCACTTGGCTTGATGGGTCTTCTTTTCAAGCACGGCATACTGCTAAAGGTCTCAGTCATTTATCATTGCTTCTGCGAGGCCCAACGCTTGAAAGGTGCTTTGTAAGTGCCACCAGCAGGGGTGCTAGTTACACAACACTAGTATCAGCCACATTGCCTTTGTGAGGCCCAATGCTCAAAAGATTCTTTTTACATGCCACCAGCAATTCTCACTGAAAAATTTACTACACAATTACAAAAGTTTCAAATGAAATAATCTAATACTAAATAGAATCAAGACAAACTGTTTGGCATTTAATATAAAAAAGAAAGATATACTTAAAAGCAGCAGATTTCATGATAGAGCAATACAAGACAAAAATTATTTGGCTTAACATGCAAAAAAGAGGTAAGAAAGAATCCTATATAACTGAAGAGTAATTTGAATTTACCCAGAAATGGCTTCTGCATAAAAAATACTTAATTACATTGAATTAAAAGAATTTAATTAATTAAAATTGCATTCATAGTGAAGAGAAAAGAAACATTAGCGTAATGACCAATTCTGACCAAGAAAGGTAGGAGAGACAATCCCAAAATTGAAATTAAAAGTAGATTGGAGAGTGGAGTTCAGGAAGACATGCAGAGAAGAGTGAGTTGGATCATTGACAAGTACAGTAAGATAACTCTAGAAATGATTCAGTTTTATCAGACCTTCGCGATAAAGAAGTCTTAGTATCATCACCATCATCATCATCATCATTGTCGTTTAATGTCCACTTTCCATGCTGACTTGTGTTGGACAGTTTGACTGAGGACTAGCAAGCCAGAAGGCGGTTCCAGGCTTCAATCTGATCTGGCAAGGTTTCTACAGCTGGATGCCCTTCCTAATGCCAACCACTCCAAGAGTGTAGTAGGTGCTTTTTACATGCCACCAGCATGAGGCCCAGTCAGGCGGTACTGGTATTGACCACACTTGAATGGTGCTTTTTACGTGCCACCAGCACAGGAGCCCTAAAAGGCTAGGAAATATAAAAAATTTGTGTAAATAAACAATAATGAATATGGCAGCTTAAAAGAATAGGGGGTTGTGCAAACAACAGATAGTACACAAGTAAAAGTGAGTCTCTGGTAATTTTCATTGTTTTAATAACAAAAAACAAAACAACCACTCTTACCATTGCCAAAATGAAAATGAAGAAGACATGCGAATTTATAAGCAATCAGAAAGGATAGGAGAAAACGACAAAAGTAAAACCAAGCTGTTTATTTAAAGTACGTCACTTGTAGATTGAAATATAGAGCAGCAGACAACAGAATGTTTGCTGCTCTATAAAAGATGTTAAAGCAAGAGCATAATACACCACATGCAACTGATAGCAGCACAAAAGGATGTTTTTCCCACTAATACCTCCACAAGTGGAAACATAAGTCATACTTACTACCCTCTACTGCTAACATCATTGCTAGTACCGCTATTATCATTCTTGTAGATACAATCTCACATAAAAGATTTGCACGGTGCTCTCCTCCCAACAGTGAAGAAACTAACAAATGAAATTAAAACAAATCAATAGAAGTCAGGTGGCCCATTCATTATTGATGAGTTGAATAGTTTTTGTTTGCAGTAAGGTTGAATGATAAAACCTTTTCTTACATGTAGTAGCTCAATATTTAAAAAAATTCTTTTTGAAACTAGGGTGAGGTACAATTCATTAGATTACCTATTCTGCTACCAATACTTGATTGGTACTTAATGGATAGGTCCCAGAAGGTTTAAAGGTAAACTAGACTCCTAGTGGGATTTGAACTCAAAACATAAAGAGAATACAACTAAATACTGTTTACATTAACAAGCAGTCAGAAATTTGGGTTAGATGGGTATAGAACACTTGATTAAATAAATCTCAGTAATTCACTTTTATTTTATCTTATCTTACAGCTGAGAGTCCTCTAAGTGGTTTACTCATAGCTACACTGCAGCAATTCAGGCAAATAACAACCTAGAACAAAGCTAGAAAAAAATTATTCATATCTAGAAGGCTTTTACCCAACATTACAACTCTGAAAGAGAACCATCCAAACTGCAGAAGATACCACTATGCTTTGCACAGCTACATGCAACCACTGATCTGCAGCTGATTTTTTTATTTTCACTTTTTAGTTTTCTTGCCATAATTTTCTGGAATCTTCTCTGAGAAAGCCACGATGATCCTGTATGAAATACTTCTGCAGAAAAAGCTTCCACATTTTCTGCCTTTGCATCAAATCAACACCTCTAAGTCTGTCCCTTCCATTCTCAACATCACACTCATTTCCACATCAAATGGAAATACAAATCATATTTACTACCCTTTACTGCTAACACCTATGCTAGTACCACTATTATCCTCTGGTTGTTTAAAGCCAACAAAGTCCCTGATAATTTCCCTCAAACAATGCACTCCAGAGTTAGCTGCTACTCTCACCAGATTTTTCTTCTTTTTCTCAACAGGGATATATGATGACTTTTTTAAATATGCTACAGTATGTCTTATTCCTAAGAAGGGCAACCCTCCTAACTCTGTCAACTTTCAACCTATTGTACACTGTTCAAATGTCTCAAAGGGGATAAAGATAACTATTAACAACCTTTTCAAACACCTTGTATCTTTCTCAACCTTAATGATTAACAGTACAGCTTTTGTAAAACTGGATGTACTGGAAACACACTCCTCTAAATTACTCTTCAGAGAGCTCTTAACCCTGAAGTATTTTGTGACAGCAATGTTGTTATCCCTAACATCAACAAAACTTTCAATGAAGTTTGGCATAAGAAACTCCACTCATCTCTCATCCTTTGGATAAATAGCTTTCTTCTCAGATCATAGTATTGCAGTGTGCCTGATGGTGCTCTCTCTGAGTCATACCATCAACTCTGGGTTGCCCCAAATTTCTGTTTTGTTCCCCACCTCTTTCCTCCTATCACCAGTAAACTACATGTTGTCAGTTTCAAACAATGCCCACACATACATAAATAATACCATCCTTCATTCTTCTTGATGCTCTGCATCCAAGCATCACCAACACACAGCTTAGATACCTGATGCCAAATCTGCAATGATTCCCTGATCTTGACAACATCCATTAGTGGGGTCATGCCTATCTAGTTTCTTTTCATAGCAAAAAGACACAATCACTGCACATGTAAGAAAACATTATTGTTCCTCACTCCCCAACACAACTAAACCCTTGCAATTATTTCTCCCAGTATGTCACAGGTAACACCCCTTCCAGTTTGTCATAGGTAATATTCTCAGACAACTTGATTCCCATTCCTGAGGCAATGTATTTTTTTTTTCCACACGACTTAGACAAAGGAAAAATCATTGTGCTCATGATTTTTTCCAGGCCTCCAAGACTGGTGGAAAGCAGATTATCCTCAGATTGGAGACCTGGCTCAGAGTGAACTCTGCTAAAAACACCCAAGAGCTAAGTGGTGATGCTAAGTCTGTAGGCAGAGTAAGATAACTCAACCCAGAATCATAATACTGTTGATGTAGTATTTTTTCTTTTTCATTTTTATCAATGACTCTTTACAGCAGGAGTTCTCAGTCATTTTTTTATCTATGAACTCTATTGATTATTATTTTATTCTGGTGGACCCATTACTGTTCAATATTAAAAGCTAGTTTTGTAGAAACTTCTTTGTTTTCACACATCAACTAATGCAGGTTGAACTATGTAAAATGTTAAAGAAAGAAACCTAGCTGTTTCTTATAATACATACCAATACATGCATATAAAGCAAAATTTTTGGGGGAGCCCTTAAAATACTATTGTGGATCCCCAATTTACTATTTTGTTGCATGGACCCCCAGAAATCTTATATGGACTTTCAGGGACCATATTGGCCCCAGTTGAGAACCACTGCTTGACAGGGTCTCCATGGTTGGTGGAAGGGAGGTAGGTAGGATGATACCCTAAGACTTAATTCCTGGCCTGAATGTTTTCCACAGAAGATTGGAAACAAAAGACATCACTTGCATGATGGTGACACTCTTTATGCAAGTCAAAACAAG
>NC_068991.1:22050842-22052372 GCF_001194135.2 Octopus bimaculoides
ATATATATATATATACATGATGGACTTCTTTCAGTTTCTGACTACCAATTCCACTCACAAGGTTATGATCAGCCTGAAACTAAAGTACAAGACATTTTTCCCCAAGATGCTCACAGTGGAACTGAAACCCAAACCATGTGGCTGAGAAGAAAAACTTCTTACCACACAGCCATGCCTGGTTCTCTATGGGGTCCAGAAAAGTCACCCAAGATGCCAAGTGTTGATGTCAACCAAGTGAGAGATTAAGATGTGAACCCATAACTTGGATTATGATATGAACCATATCCACACATCATCTTATACCAACAATAAGTTAATTATTTAGAATGCCTGCATACTTGTCTTACAAGTGAGCATGTTGTATTATGATTACTGCTGTGACTGTTCTGTGTCTGTGAAAACAAAACTCTAGAGAAGACCGTATTTGTTTTTCCATTATCTTTTAAATGATAAATGGTGTTCTGCAATATGAAATCTTTAAATTAGAAAGTCACAACTTGTTACACTCAATAAAATGTCACACTATCATCCAAAAACAGGATAGTTCTTATTGCATCAATTGCAGTACATTTGGCTTAATTCTTTCTTTTATTTGTTTTAGTCACTGGATTGCAGCCATGCAAGGACATTGTCTTTAAAAGGTTTTAGCCAAACAAACTGATCCCAGTACTTACTTTTTTTTACGTCTGGTACTAACTCTATCAGTCTGTTTTGCTGAACCACAAATAAGTTACAGGGCTGTAAACAAACCAACACCAGTTGTGAAGTGGTGTTGGAAAACAAGTGCAAAGATAATGGGATCCCTTGACAACAATTAAAACTTCTTTTGATTAAGGTACCTTTGGCCTGACCAGTAGCTAGCAGATTACCCTAATGTTTGGATAATTACTACTTCCAAGTTCTGTTAGCTATGAAACATATGTAGCCTGGATTTTATCTCCTCGGTTCCCTCATTTTGGATTTCTTTTGGCATACACAGCAACCTTTGCTGCTAACTGTAAGCTATAAAAGAATTTTTTCAGCTTATCGAACTTCAATCTGGGAAAAATTCACAACCTTCTATGTCAATAAACCACTATTGTTTCTGAAAGTTGTTTTTGATACCTTCTATGGACTACTGAAAGCTTACTATCTTCTACACTTTGATCCTTGAATCTTACCATTACATATTATATATATATTTTGTGGCAGATGTTCAGGTGCAATAAAGACTGTAAACAAACAGGAAACAACTTTTATCTCATTCCAGGGTGAAAAACTAGAGGTAGTCGATAGCTTCCGCTATCTGGGCGACCAAGTTAGTAGTGGGGGTGGGTGCGCTGAAAGTGTAGCTGCTAGAATAAGAATAGCCTGGGCAAAGTTTAGAGAGCTCTTACCCCTGCTGGTGACAAAGGGACTCTCACTCAGAGTAAAAGGCAGACTGTATGACGCATGTGTACGAACAGCCATGCTACATGGCAGTGAAACATGGGCTGTAACTGCTGAAGACATACGTAAGCTCGCAAGGAATGAAGCCAGTATGCTCCGTTG
>NC_068991.1:22053646-22056360 GCF_001194135.2 Octopus bimaculoides
TTATTTGGTCCAAGAGGAATGGGCTGTATTCACCCTCCTTGCCTGATCCCACAAAACTAGTGAGGCTAATGCAGCTAATGATGTTGAACTTCAATCGCTGACAGTTGATGTCTGTAAATATGGTGGTGGTGGTAGTGGTGGTGGCAGCGGCGTTAGTGACAGTAGTAGTAGTGCTGGTGGTGGTGCAGGTGGTAGAAGTGATGGCAGTGTTAGTGGAAGAAAGTTCCTGAAGACTTGAAGGACTAGGAGTTATATTTATTTTGTGGGTCTGAAGAGAAGAGTTAACAGTAGTAGTCATGTTTGTTTGAGTGTGGATGGTAAGTTAGAAAGCCAGAACTCTTAATTCACAGGTTTAGCTCATCTAGTTGTATTTACAATAAAACATGTACATTATAGTTCCCTACTATAAGAAGCAAGTAAGTACATTGCATGATTAACAAACCTTTCCTTAATTTCTAATACTAGATTTCAAGTTGTTCTCTAATATATTTAGGCTATAGGAAGGAAACATCTCTGCAACAGTCACATCCAATTTCTAAAACCATTATGTCAGTTATGCAAATTAAATCTGATACCATATAAGAAAGAATGCAAATTAGATCCCAGATACAAAGAGATAAAACTGTGTATATGAGACAGCTGTTACCAAGAAAGCTCTTTAGTGACTCAGGTCTCATTTACACATTTGCTCTCTTGTCTGCTGGAATTACATCTGCATACTTGCCTCCTTTAGTAGATTTCATCTACTTTCTCTATGACCATCATACTATCACACATATAAAATAGAGCTTAGGGCATTATCCAGTTATGTCTTGGGGTACTCTGTAGCAAGGAAACTAATATATAGTACCTGGAAAATGCAGACAACTCCTTCATGGAGTGGTGTTCCATTTGAGACAGCGCTTTCAGAAAATAAATCATCAAAGAAGAATAACTGTTGCACAATGACACTTAAACCTAACCCTAATTTACAGAATGTTTTGAGGTTTTATGTTATTGGTGGGAAGCAAATAATAGGGAAGAGAAGACAGGAGGAGGAGGTATTTTATCTAAGGGAAGAATACAACAGTAAGATATAATTTAAGGCTTGAAAGTTTTTATTGTATTATTCACTCTAGTACTGGTATATACAGTGTAAAAGTTTGCAATAATTTTTCACAAATATGGTGGCCATGGCCAAGAGAAACCACTGTACTAGATATAAAGCTGTATTCTTGAAACAAAGTCCTATATTTGCATCCAATGACATAAAAGTAGTGTCACACTTCAATTAAAGTTATAAGATTAAGATAAAAAAAAAAGGAAAGCATTAACTCATGAAAGTCATTGTTTAGATATACTCAACGATCTTGTACATCTCAATTGTAAATTATTTTAAAAGAATTTTACTAACACAATATACTTTTCTACTATAGGTACAAGGCCTGAAATTTTGGAGGAGAGGGCTAATTAATTACATTAATCCCAGTATTTGACTAGTACTTATTTCATTGACCCAGAAAGGATGAAAGACAAAGTTAACCTTGGTGAAATGTGAACTCAGAATGTAAAGACAGACAAGGTAACACTAATCATTTTGTCCAGCATGCTAACAATTTTGTCAACAAATTTGTCAGCTTTAAGTTTTTTCCTTTTTTTTTTTTTGCTAACATATTATAACTTATTATTTTTAAAATTTAATTCATTGATTCGTGGCCATACTGAGGCACAGCCTTCAAGGATGTAGTTGCTGATGACATTGACTTCAGTACATGTAGCTTGCTACTTATTTTATAGAACTCAGAAGAATGAAAGTCAATGTTGACCTTTGGACTCAGAACATACAGGGACATAACCAAATGTCACATGAAATTTTGTATGACATTCTTCCACTTGTGCCATGTACCACCTCATGAAAATGTGTGTTTGCATAGGGATGTGAATGTGTGATTGTCAGATTAAAAGTAATGTTTTACAGATAGTGATAAGCAAAAACTTAGAACAGAACTTGCAAATTTATTTTCTCTTACTTATTTTCAATCTGTTGATTTGAACAGGAGTCTGCAGAAGAAAACATGGTGTTTTTAAGAATAGAACTTTTCATGCTATTATATTCAGCATAAACAAAAGCTTGAAGTCATCTAAATTCAAGTGAAATAAAATCATATTTCAGTGCCTGATTTCATTGAATAAGTTGAAAATAAATATTCTAAAAAGAACTTAGAAAGTTGTTTCAAACATGTTCATTTTTAACCCACCCCCACCCCACTTCCACTCCAATGTGTTTGCAAAACAATCTCACATTAAATTATTTAATTTTGAGAAAGTACACAGCCAAAGGCTAATAAGACCTGTGGAATTTGTCTGAAATTATAGATGGCTCCAACCATGTGTAAAAAAAATTTTGAAACATCAACTTCTACTTTTCATGCAACTTCTTTCAAATTTCTAGTTGTCAAGCAACAGTAACATAAGTTTAAGTTAGTCCTCATCATCATCATCATCATCGTTTAACGTCCGCTTTCCATGCTAGCATGGGTTGGACGATTTGACTGAGGACTGGTGAAACCGGATGGCAACACCAGGCTCCAGTCTGATTTGGCAGAGTTTCTACAGCTGGATGCCCTTCCTAACGCCAACCACTCAGAGAGTGTAGTGGGTGCTTTTACGTGTCACCCGCACGAAAACGGCCACGCTCGAAATGGTGTCTTTTATGTGCCACCCGCACAAGCCAG
>NC_068991.1:22057505-22059397 GCF_001194135.2 Octopus bimaculoides
TTAATCATTATTATTATTATTATTATTATTATTATCATCATCATCAAAAAATAAAAAAAATTTAAATCGTTAATATTATTATTATTAAAAAATAAAAAAAATTTTAACCGTTATTATTATCATTATTATTATTATTATTATTATTATTATCCATATACACACAACATACTAGACTGTTGGAAAAGAAAAATTCCCAACATCGGGCTACAATAAGTAACCTTAGATGCCAAGAACCCTCCTAAGTATCCTAGCTGTCCCTAATAACACTGTTTTCTGGAGCTGTACTAAACTGGGTTTTATGCCTATTTCCTCTACCCATTTGTTCAAATTTTTAGGGATAGTTCCTAATGCACCAATAACTACTGGGATATATTTTACCCACATTTTCCATAGTCTCTGTAATTCAATGGCTACGTCCTGGCACTTTGCTATCTTTTCTATAGCTCTCATATTGATTTTTTCATCATTTGGGACTGTCAGGTCAATTATCTGACACTTTCTATACTCTTTATCTACTATTATTAAACCAGGCCTTCTAGCTTCTATTACTCTATCAGTTTAAATGTTAAAGTCCCACAAAATTTTGTATTTCTTACTTTCTAGTACTTTACAAGGTTCATGCTCAATCCTAGCTTTCTACATAACTCCCAGTGGATTACTCTCCCTAGGCTGTCATGTCTTTTCTTGTATTCTTTCTGTGCAAGCGTGCTACATTCACTCACTATATGAGCAATGCTTTCTTCTTTTGATTTGCATAACCTACATTGGGAATCTACTTGGATTTTGTCTATCTTGACTTTTATCCAATGACTCCTTAATGCTTGATCTTGTGCTGCTACTAACAAACTTTCTGTCACTCTCTTTAGCCTTCTTTTCTGCAACTGTAACCATGTCTCACTACTACTATTTGCTGCAACTATCTTTAGGAACCTACCATGCAAAACCTTCTCCTGCCAGTCAGATAAGTTTTGTTCTTTTTCTGGTTTTTAACTTCGTTTGATTCTTTGGTTTCCCTATGTCTTGCTGTGACTGTTGCAGTTCTTAAGTTTTCTTCACCATTATCTACATAGGAATCTATATCTACTCTAGCTAACTCCACACAGTCTTCTATTGATATTAACCCTCTTCTGCATTCCTTTCTAGGTAAGTATAATCTTACTACTCCTGCCCTTGGGTGGCATCCTCTATTCATATTGAATTCTTTCCTAGTTCTTCTGTCTAGCTTTGCTATTTCAGTTTTTGTCCAATCAACAAAAGCTGCTGAGAATCTAGGTATTTATAGCCTTCAATAGATTCGGATCATTTACCTTTTTTTGACAGCAAGGGTATCATCTACATCCACTGGGTCCCCTCTGGTCAGATGGTCAACAGAAAGTACTTTGTGAAGGTTTTAAGGGTGTTCAGAAAGTGATTGCATTCCAAAAGGCCAAAGCAATGGTACCAGGACAATGCAGCAGTCCACAATTCCATCCTGGTAACCAACTACTTGACAGAGATGGGCATCAAAACAGTTCCTACAGTGAGACCTTACACCCTGTGAGTTTTGGTTGCTCCCTAGCTGAAGAAGAATCACAGGAGCAGTCATTTTGAAGATGAAAGAGGCTGTGACAAAGGCCCTGAAAAACCTTCACTTTGGAGGACTTCCATAGGGTCATTCACAAAGTGTTTGGGGTACTACAACAAATGCATTGAAGCCAGAGGATTCTATTTTGAAGGAGATTAGAGTTTTATAGTTCTTTGAAATTAGTAAATGTCTCTGCTGAAAATGTCTTAAAATTTCTGGAATGCACTTTGTATCACAGAACATAATTTTGAATAGAAGGATGGTCGGTGCGATGTTAAGTTGTCAGTAATATATTTGCACAGAGAGAGAGAGAGAGAGAGAGAGAGAG
>NC_068991.1:22059469-22060161 GCF_001194135.2 Octopus bimaculoides
GAGAGAGAGAGAGAGAGAGAGAGAGAGAGAGAGAGAGAGAGTGTAGGTCCTGATAGAGAGAAAAACTGGCGTATTCTCAATGTAGCATTCAGCCCCAAACTCCTGGCTATCTACACCCCTTTGAGTGGAAGCTTGAGGGGAATTGAAAGACCATTGGTAGAACAGAAGTTGCAGGTATTTCACGGGTAAAAGCAATCTTCAAGTCTTATGAAGAGTAACATACATTATAATCAAGAAGACAAAGAATGAATTTAGTGCAACTTCATTATTAGTTACAGTTGCTTCAGTACCACTCCATTTCTAATGTGAGTATATACTATAAATAACTATTATAAAATCCAATGACACCAATACCAGTTCACTCTCATCCTGACCATACTGTGTGATAAACACTCTTTTGTGAACATTAAAGCATTAAAAACATAACTTTCAATATGAAAAATGTTGTGACCTGAATTTGAATGTTTACATTTTCACATCCATGCCTGATTGAACCCTAAACAATAACAAAATTCCCATTTCAAACAAATATAAATCTTTCATCATAACTTTCTATCAAGACACACTCTACAAACACATACTTCCCTCCTATCCCTCCTTCCTACACAACTACTCCCCCAGTCTACCTACCTCACAGCTAATTATCATTCACAAAGCTCGACCCATCCACCCTGACCAAAAAAAAAAAAAAA
>NC_068991.1:22060171-22062195 GCF_001194135.2 Octopus bimaculoides
AAAAAACTTGCCAAAGACTATATAAAGTCAGAATGTTTGAATGTAAGGAGTGAATGTTAACAACAGGAAGATCATCCAGCTATAAAACTCTCATCCAAGCCTGTTCACATGAAAAAATGGATGTTAAATAAATGGACAAATGTTTAGAACTAGACTTACATGACTAGAAATACAGGTTATAATAGACTCAACTCCCCAATTTTTTCTGATTACATTTCTGAAGTCTTCACACTACAAACAGAGAAAAGAATAGATACATGATTAGAGATAGAAACATGGAACAGGCAAAAATGAATGGAAGGACATATAAAAACATAGCTTGTTAGTGAGAAGGTGAATGTATATTTAGGTTTAAGTAGGTAGGTATATATGTAGGCAAGTAATTAGATAGACAACTACTTATGTAGGTAAGTATTGGGTTGGCCAAAAAGTCTGATTGGTTTTTATCAGCACTAAACTTCAAGCATTCTAATAAGTAGCTAACTTCAGTCTGTCCCTTGTGCATATGCACTAATTAGATATTTGAGACTTCAATGCAGTTTGATGTGAACTTTCGATGAGACAGGTTGTATTTTGTGTGTTTAGGATCACTCTGAAAATGGAGAGCCAAAAAAAAAAAAAACATTATCGACAGCTCATGCTTTTTCTATTTTATAAAAAGGTAAGAAAGCAGTGGAAAGCTGAAGGAAGATATGCATTATGTATGGAGAGGATGTTATTATGGAACATGAGTGCCAAAAGTGGTTTCCAACATTCCAATCAGGAAATATTTTGGTTCTCACTCTGGACAGCCAATTGAGATTAACAGTGACAAAATGAAGGAGTTAGCTGACACCAATCCTTTTCTATGATCAGAAAGATCACAGATATTCTCCAAGTATCCAAATCAAGTGTTGAAAATCATCTGCATCAACTTGGTTACACCAGCAGGCTTGATGTTTGGGTTCTACATCAATTAAATGAGGCTAACCTCACCTAATGGTTTTCAATCTGCAATTTTTTTTACAGAAATGTAAAGAAAACAGTCATGAGGAAGCAGGCAATGTGAATCACCACAAACAACCTCCAAAACAAGACATCACTTAAAGAAGGTTACACTTTTAATTTGAAGGGATTGGAAGGGTCTTGTCTTTTACAAGCTTTTTTCCATAGACAGGATCATCCATTTGGATGTGTGCTGTGACCAGCTGGACAAATTAACTACAGCAATCCACCAGGAGTGTCCAGCACTTGCTAATTGTAAGGGTATTGTCTTTTATCACGACAATGCCAGACTGCACACTTCTTTATGCATGCAGTAGAAGTTACAGGGGTTTGTTTGACTGGGAAGTTTTGCTGTACCTTCCATATTCAACCGACCTTGTGCCTTCAGATTTCCACCTGTTTTGATCTCTTCAAAATTCATTGAATAGATAAACCTTCAACTTGAAAGAGGATGTAAAAATTCACCTGGAAGAGTTTTTTTTTTATTAGTAAAGACAGGAAATCCTTTGAGAAGGAAATAAGGGATCTTCCCACAAGATGTTAGAAGATACTGGAACAAAATGGCAATTATATCATTAACTAAATAAATCAGTTTGTGTTTAAAACTTGTATCCTATTTTTGCTTCAAAAAAATACCAACGAACATTTTGGCCAACTCAATACATATGCATGTAGGTAAGTGGACAGATTGCAAAGGTCAGGAGTAGATAGTTAGGCTGAGATGCTAAAGAATGAGTTTCATAGATTGAAAGAGAAATTAGTATAGCGCACACATACATATATATATATATACATACATGGGATCTTTGGGGTTTGACGGGCAACATTTTTTTGTAGTGTTTTTGGCACCGAAACACTTTCAAACTTCGAATATTTGTATATTTTGTGGTATAGAACAGATAAAAATTTTGTATTCGAAGTTATTTTATGGAAAAAATTGTCGTATTTCGGTAATTTCAACCAATCACTGACGTCTATTGAGGTGAAAACAATTAATGCCGTAACGGTGTCATGGGATCTTTTCCCTTGAATAAAATTAG
>NC_068991.1:22062289-22063338 GCF_001194135.2 Octopus bimaculoides
TATGACTATTTTTGCCATAACCTTAACTCTAACCCTATAACTCATAACCCTAACCCTAACCCCAACCCTAACCCTAAAACCCTAAACCCTTACTAGGGAATAATGATATAATTAAACAGGGAATAACACACTTGACACCGAACAGCAGTAACTGTATTCAGCTGAATAGACGTCAGTGATTGGTTGAAATTACAGAAATACGACAACTTTAACATGAAATAACTTGCGATGTACAATTTTTTGTTAAGAAGGTTAAGAGAAGTTGTTTTATATGATACATTCTACCAGTGTCCCAAGTTTGAAAGTGTTTCGTTAAGAAAACAAATGTTGCCCGTCAAACCCCAAAGATCCCATACATGTACATACACACACATACACATGTGTGCACATGCAAACACATACACACATATATGTAGATACATATGTATGTGTGTGTGTATGTGCATGTGTGTGTGTGTTGCATGTGTGTGTGTGTGTGTGTGTGTGTGTGTGTATAATAATAATAATAATAACAATAATACCAGGATGGAAATTTATAAATATTAAATACATTACTATGTACGTTTCCACAGATCAGATGATTTTGACATCAGAGTTGTTATCCCTGGGATTAGTTCAGTATAATTCCATATTATCCATGAGGATCATCACTGATCCATTTCATCAGGTGATACTCGGATGAATCACAGAGGGATGTTTATCCTTTCTTGCCAGTATGAAGGCCAATCTAGCTATGTGAGTATTTCTGAATATATTTGGTAGGGGTAGGTAGGTGATGGTAGTAGAGGTAGGAATGGTAGTAATATGGGGATGGCGGTAGTGTTGTTTGTGGTGGTGCTGGATTTATTTGCTATTCATTTTGCAGATTTTAAGGATGGTCATTCATTCAGCAGATTTAAGGATGGTAGTATATTTCTTTGTTCTATTTAATTCAAGACAGTTCTGTTAGCCGTGGTTGGTTTATATATCTCATCTGGTTTTATTCCATTTAGTTTTGTGTTATTTAGTTTGTGGGAAGTTGCATATGCTAGTTTTACATTGTGTCTGTT
>NC_068991.1:22063991-22072148 GCF_001194135.2 Octopus bimaculoides
GATTTTAAGGATGGTCATTCATTCAGCAGATTTAAGGATGGTAGTATATTTCTTTGTTCTATTTAATTCAAGACAGTTCTGTTAGCCGTGGTTGGTTTATATATCTCATCTGGTTTTATTCCATTTAGTTTTGTGTTATTTAGTTTGTGGGAAGTTGCATATGCTAGTTTTACATTGTGTCTGTTTATGATTTTGTGATATTTGGAAGATTTGGGGAAATGTCTATCTAATGCTGTGAAGAATTCTTGACCTATTTTGGATTTTACCTGTGAATCAAAGATCAGATTAAACTAGATAATTTCATCAGTTATTTTTCAATTTCTTTTAATATATCTGTTAGGTTTGTTCATGTTTCCTTGGTTTGTTGTCATTTTTACTATTTGTATTTAAAGGTGGGATTCTTTCTTACTTTGGCTGCAGTTTCATGGGTTCTGTTTTATATCTATTTCTGTTATTGTCATGGTGTTTTCTTTCCCTTTTGGTCCCTATTAGATTTACTATTTTTCTAAGTTCTTGTATTCTGCAGCTATTTATATGATCATTGGAACTATTGATAGTGGCTCTGGGTCTTGGGTCTTCCAAGTTCTTATTTGGCTTATGGAATGGTTCAAATTTCCCATCAGTAAGGCTAAGTTTTACACCTAGGAATTTTATGACTGTGATTTTTTCTATTTCAATTTTTAATCTAAAGTTCTTCAAAAATTTTAAGAGTTTTCCTGCATCTTTCTATTTCTACTTTGTTACTTTGGTGTATAGTGAACAGTGCATCGTCTCTATGTAAACCTCCTCACCATATTTGGTAGCCAACATCCAATTTCCAATAATAAGTATATGCCAACCAAATCTGTAACTTGTGCAGAGTCACTAGACCCCATTGTCATGTCAAATGAGTCAACCCTGTTTGATCGAGTCCTTAGCTTATCTCCATATTCTATAGTAGTATTCTAGTGGTACACTGGTGATTACTACAGAAATCAAAACGAAGGCAAATTTGGTTAAGACAATCTACTTACATTTAAATATATGGATTTATGTGGACTAGTTTCTGCACTGGCATAATATCCTGGTAATGCATGCTGAAGAAGCTAAGGCATATTGTGCCAATGCAGAAACTAGTCCACGTAAATCCATATACTTAAATGTGTGTAAGTAGATTCTCTTAACCAAATTTGCCTTTGTTTTGATTTCTGTAGTAATCACGAGTGTATTTTTTGGCGATTTAATAACGAGTTTTGACTGTTATTTCAAGCAGGTAGACATACTTAGTATGTCCTTTGATTAATTTTAATCCCTTGGCTATTTAAATGCTATTGTTTGGCCTGCAGTCGCCTGTATCATTGATTCTGTTATTATCATTCTTAAACTAGTGACATTGGATAATACTAGAATTAACGGTACCTTTGTAAATTAATTTATATATATATATATATATATATATATATATACATACATACATGCAACACAAAAAATGTGTCTACACATGGACAAAACAGAAGCTAGCATTGTAGGTCACATAGGTCACCACTAAAATGCTACACACATTTATTCATCTGAGACCTTGATTTTAGGCAACTCTCACACGGATCTTGATGATAAATGTTCCAGTTGCTCACTCAGCAGAACTAACAATTCATTAGTGAAGGCTCATGGTACAGTGGTTAGAGTGTTCATCTCATGATTATAAGGTTGTGGATTTCATTCATATATCAAGCAGCATGTTGTGTCCTTGAGTAACCTACTTCATTTTACATTGCTCCAGTCTACTCAGCTGTAATGAGTACCAACCAGGTGCTGGTGTGGCTTTCTCTTCCTCCAGCTGTCACATACTGGGCATTCTGCTGGTTTAAAGGTGAAGGAGTGAGCAGGCCCAGGAAGGTATCTATGTTTGCTCGTAACTACATAGGCACCTAAAACAATTAGCAAAAGCATGCTACATGTTAGCAAGCCATACTCACTTGCAAGTGACAGCTGGCTGTATGTACTACGTGTTATAGTATACTGCTGCATTTGATATAATTTCCAGGTGAACTAAGAATGACAAAGTGTATAACAAAGCTGGACCCTCGAATAACAGGCATAGTCAGTCCATTGGGTTTTCATATGATTTCTGTCCATCCAATTTTATTCACAAAGCTGGAGCAACTGGAGACTAAGGTAGGAGACACTTGCTAACGATGTTATGAAGTGGGATTTGAACATGGGATATCATGATGGTGAGGTGAACTTCTTAACCACTCATTCATGTATTCAACATACAAGTGCACACACAGATATAGGAACACATGTATCCATACAAACATCAATAGTAAAAGCAACGACCTACCTTGTAAGATGTATAGTTCACTGCAATAATGCCACTGCTTTCATAAATCCTGCCAAAGACAAGGAGCAACGCTTAAAACGTTTCTCATCAAAGATTAGGTTTTATTTAACCTTTTAACATTTAAATTGGCCATATTCAGTCAAAATATACTACATATCTTATGTTCAAATTAGCCAGATCCAACCTCTCACCCTTACACTACAATGTCAGTCTACAAACAAACTCTCATATCATGAAAGTCTAAAAGCTACAAGATAATACATGATTAATTTAAGACAATGAGAATAAATAAGCATTACATCTGACAGAGTAATCTGAATGCTAAACAATTAATTTAAAGCATTAGGTGTCAATATTTTGTTGACCCTGTGGAGGTGAATGTCTTAGTGGTTAGAGTGTTGAACTCATGATCGTAAGATTGTGGTTTTGATTCCTGGACCAGGTGATGTGTTGCATCCCTGAGCAAAACGCTTCAGTTCACATTGCTCCACTCCACATTTTGTTGTGACAAGCTGGGAATAATGCTTAGTGGCATTTCGTCCATCACTACATTCCGTGTTCAAATTCCACTGAGGTTGACTTTGCTTTTCATCCTTTCAGGGTTGATAAAATAAGTACCAGTCAACCACTGGGGGCCGATGTAATTGACTAACCCTTCCCCGAAACTGCTGGCCTTGTGTCAAAATCTGAAACCAATATTTTGCTGACCCTACATCAGAATGGCTGACTGAATAAAGTATTGAACTATCGGTTCATAGGTCTCAAGTTCAAAGACACAGTAGTTCTGTTTTGTAGTATATTTGAGCAGTACACTTGTAGTTGTTGTTATGTAGCCTTTCATCTCGACTGAGCAGAATTATGACTAAAGGTATTCCAGCTATGACCATCCAGTCTTTTGTTCAGATATATTTTATGTAGTACTACATTACTCAATGTCATCATCATCATTTTAACATTCACTTTTACAAGTATTTTCCTCAGTACCTCCGAGCAAAATGCAGTGCCATGTCCACAAGCAGCTGTGGTGGGTATGCAGGTGTCCACGAGGTGTGAGTGCAGTTCCCAGTTGACAGTGTACATGAGCAGACCAGTTGACGGTATGGCAGCAGACAGACCACGTGGACGTTGTGAGTGACCCCTTCCAAGTAGACCTCCATAACTCTCCCTCTACTTCTTTCTGTTTGTCTTTTCCTTCTTCACATCACAATGATAACAAAGGTACCATCACATGGTATAAAACATCAAATGGTCACCCAATAACATATGTATCTACTGTCTACTTGTTTCAGCACACTAGTCAAAAGTTATAGTTGTTTAACCATAGGTAAGTCCTGGTTAAAGAAATCTGTGATCAAAGATGTTCCAACCATGACTAGTTCAACATTTATTGGGTGTAACTTATCTTAGATTACATCTTTTTTTTTTTAATTGCTTGGTCAGAAGAGAAAGGATGGCATCAGTTACCCTTTTCAGGGGCTCCAAGACAGTTTGAAGAAAAGGTGGAAGTTATTCTTAGATAAGAGACCTAACCTGAACACTTGCAACACAGTGAGATGTGCTCCAGATACCCAGGAGCTAAATGTGGTCTTAAACCATCTGACAAATTAAGTTAACTACCTAAGAACAAGAGCAGCCACTCTGCTGGGCTGCCACATAGATTTTGTCTTCTAAACTTCACTCACAGGGTTTTGGTCAACTTGAAGTTATTGTAGGAAACATTTGCCCAAGGTGTCAAGCAGAAAAATCAGTCAAATCTAAAACCATGTATTTGCAAAGAGAGCTTCTCAACCACACCTGCCTCTTATGATTTAATGCAGATTTCTCTTTCTTGTCTTAAGGTGCTAGGTTAACATCCAGTCAACAAAGCTAGTGTTGTTTTGATTCTCTGATAATAGAATTGAGAAAGTAATTTTAACTACACTTTTCAGGTACTTAAACCAGCAGCTAACTTAGAGAAATGCTTAGCTTAATTTGTGTGTGTGTGTGGAAGTGCATGAGGGAATGCTTGAGAATGCATGTGATTATATGAATACATATATGATTAAGTGTATGTGGTTTTGTGGGATTGCGTGATTGCTTGATTGTGCATGGTGTGTGTATGTGTGAGTGTGTGTATGTGTGTGTATGAGTGTGTTAGTGTGTGTGAAGGACACATTGCATGTGACTGTGAGAGTGGAAGAGATTAGTTTCAGCTAGTAAATACTTACTGTTTAAGGTTATACTTCTTGTTAAGCTTGATCCCCATCTCAAAGTAAGATTTCTCATTGAAGATAAAGGGTTTGTCCACAGCACAAGTTCCATGTTTTTCCCATTCATGTTTCCTGAGAATGAATGAAAAAAAAAAAAAAGTTCCTTAGATTAAGCTTTCAAGGCTTGGATAAAATATCTTATCATATACATTCTTGTAACCATTATCACCATAATATAAAAGATTTGTTGTTATGTATTGTTGGCAAATTATAGGAAGTATGGAAGACTTACAGGTAGACAGACACATAGATGTATAGACACATATATATATATATATACAGTTACATATTCACTAATACAGACACAAGTAAATTAATGTTATTGGTGTCATAAAGGGCATCCAGCCATAGAAACCATGCTGAAGCAGACAGTAGGGCTAGGTGCAATCTTCTGACTAACCAGTAACTGTCAAACCGTCCATCCCATGCCAGCATGGAAAATGGACATTAAATGATGACAATGATGATGACTTCTTAGGTTTAACCTTTCCTTTAATGATAGTTTTCTTCTCTATACCAAATTCTTTGTTATTCTTTTCAGTTGCCTTGAAAGTAGGCAGAAACGTTTAGTATTGCTAGTGTCTATTTGCAGTAACTACAATAATTTTCTCTTATCTTTTATCTATTGATTGCAGCCATGCCAGTGGAACCATACCAGTGGGACCATGCCAGAGGGGCCATGCTGGTGGGGCACTGCCTTGAAGGCAGGTTTTAGTTGAATAAATGAAACCCAGTACTCGTTTTTAAGTATGGTGCTTATTCTATAAGTCTTTTTTACTGAACTACTAAGTTACAGGGTTGTAGACAGACCATCACCAATTATCAACTGGTCGTAGGGAACAAATACCTGCACACACACACACATTGAAGGCATTTGAGCTAAATTTGATGATTTTTTTAGTGCCACCTTTTTTCAGGAACAGTTTGATGAATTGGCAAACAGTCAATGACATTGCAGAACATAAAAATTAAAGATATAGGCGAGAAAAAGTGAACTGACATGAAGGACTGGAAGCCGTCTGAATATTGGAAAAGAGTTACTCGTATCACAATGATTCATGCCAGGTATCAAAATACCAACATCATGATTTCTGCTCAATGTCCTGTGAAAGCTGGAAAGGCCATAAGATATAACACAGACAATGGCAGTGGAGACTATGAAACTATGACCAACAGGAAGAGACACAACAGGCATTCTCACTGCATCCACATGCTGGAATTCATCCCCATGTCTTTGAACAGGGCCTTAGGCTAAATTCATACAGCTATGTGAAGCTATTGGAGATTGTGGTCAGTCTCTGGCTGGAGAGGATTACTACTGGAAGGCCATATGTGTGACAGCAGGATTTGGTCCCTTGCCATACCTCTGGAAAGAGTCAGAGGTGGTTCACCAACTTCACCAGCCCTAATTTCTGGCCTCCTAATTCACTCGATTGTAATCCCATGGATTATAATGTGTGGAATGCAGTTGCAAAAGACACCA
Source organism: Octopus bimaculoides (assembly GCF_001194135.2). NCBI lineage: Eukaryota > Metazoa > Mollusca > Cephalopoda > Octopoda > Octopodidae > Octopus > Octopus bimaculoides. Next base: position 22,070,047 of record NC_068991.1, read on the forward strand.
ATTACTCTGCCTAAAATTGCAATGCCAAACTGGTAGCCAAGATCAAGAAGGTGTTCGAAGATCTTCCCAGAGACATAGTAAAGAACACCTGCACCAGGTTCCAGATCTGTCTTAAGACCATGACGGAAGCTGAGGGCAGCTACTTTGAGTAAACTGTTATCTTGATATTTTTTGATTTTTAAAATACTTTCATTTTTGGATGGGATATTGTGTTTTCTTTTCCTTTTATGAAATCTGTCAAATTTAACCCAAACACCTAGTATATATACTATGGGCTTCCATACAGTTTCTGTCTACCACACAGTGGGACTGAACCCAAAATCATGTGCTTGTAAAGCAAGCCTCTTAATCATACAACTACCATTTATCTTTTATTTGTTTCAGTCATTATACTATGGCCATGCTGGAGCACCACCTTGAAGAATTTTTAGTCGAATGAATCAACCCCAATATGGTTTTTTTAAACCTGGTACTTATTTTATTGATCTCTTTTACTGAACCACTAGGCTACAGGGACATAAAAACACACCAACATTGGTTATCAAATGGTGGTGGAGGACAAAGACAGACAACACACACACAAACACACACACACACACACACACACACACACACACACACACACACAATGGGTTTATTTCAATTTCCATCAACCAAATCTACTCACAAGGATTTGGTCAGCCTGAGGCTATAGTAGAAGACACTTGCCCAAGGTGCCATGCACTGAGACTGAATCCAGAACCTAGTGGTTAGTAAGTAAATGTCTAACCACACAGCCGCATCTGTGACTATGGCTCAGTGGTTAGAGTGTTGGGCTTACAATCATGAGGTAGTGAGGCTGATTCCCAGACTAGGTTATGTGTTGTGTTCTTGAACAAGACATTTTATTTCGTGTTGCCTCAGTTCACTCAGCATAGAAATGAGTGGCAACATCACTGGTGCCAAGCTGTATCAGCCTTTGCCTTTCCCTTGGCACAAATGTATATCATGGCTCTTACACTGTTCACTTTCCTGATTTTTGTACATAATTCTATGTACTGTACATGCACCTTTGATGAGTTGTAGTACACCTGAGCACTACACACAAAAATTTCATTATTCAGTTCTATATTTAAGAGATGAGGAATTATTTACATTATTTACATTTAACAGATATTTGTCCTCATCTTGTTTGTGGTTAACTCAACGTTTCGGTTGATATACCCTCCAGCCTTCATCAGGTGTCTTGGGGAAATTTCGAATCTGGGTTCTCATTATTATTCAGGACACAGCCTGGAATCGAACTCGGAATCTTGGGGTTAGACGCCCGTGCTCTTAACTACTATGCCATATGCCACGGGCATATCAGCCGAAACGTGTTAACAACAAACAAGATGAGGACAAGTATCCGTCAAATGTAAATAAGTAAATAATGTAAATTTCATTATTATTATTATTATTATTATTCTTTTATTTACCCTTCATATACTGTCCAATCATCAACCTCATATGATTATTTAAATGAGGTGGAACTTAGGTACATATTCATTTACATTTTAAGAAATAGGCTTCTGCAATTATCATCAGCAATTAAGTAAGTAGTGGTAAATGAACCTTGGTAATATATTACATGACAATAAAACTAATTAATTCAATCCACAAGCTAAGCTGCTGAAAATGCTCTCATGGGTCTAATTTCTCAGTGGAGGCTAAATATATATGGCCAGAAGTCCAAACAATTACTAGCTGTTGAGTGAAAAGATAATTTCAGTCTATAGCTGTCAATTAAGATGTCTGTTAATGGATAGACAGAAATAGTTTATAGAACTTTAATGTAGTTAACTTGGATGTCTCCTGAGTTTTTGTTATTTTAATGAAAATATCCAAATAGTGAATAGAAACCCATTATGTAACTGTCAAAATGCAATAAAATTCCATGAGACTGGATGGTAACTTACCAAAATGAGGCCTTTTTTGTAGACGTCAAAACGTTAGGCCAATATATTTTCAGATCATCCTCAATGGACTGAAAATATATAATTAGAAGAAAAGCTATAAGGATCTTGTTTCCTTTCATTTCTGTCAAGGGACAACTTTACTCTGTGTGTGTGTGTGTGTGTGTG
>NC_068991.1:22074662-22075703 GCF_001194135.2 Octopus bimaculoides
GTTGGGAATGTGTTTGTAAGGTCAAATCAAAAACAGGAAGAGAAAAAAAAGTGGGAGAGATGATAAACAAGTGAAGAAAGCGAAGGTGTGTTAACTAGTGGTCAGGATAAAATGATGGAAGGAAGGGAGAGGTGAGAGAGAGAGAGAGAGAGGAAGAAATGAGAGGGTAAAGAGATGAGAAGGTAAAGAGTATGGGATATGTTAGCAGGGGTGTTGTGACAGAGCTTAAGGGATGGGCATAGAAAGTGTAGAGAGAAGGTAAGGGTAGTAAAATTGAGGTGGAAAGAAGAATTAAGAATATAAGTTGCTAGTGGTGAGTAGTAGAAGAAATAAAGAATTTATATTTGTGAAGATATACACACATACATATCCACATATGTATATAGACATTTACATACATCAACACATATATGCGCATACATACTTTTGTATGTTACACGCACTCACGCATATACACTCATTTGCGTCTATTTTTGTATATATAAATTCTTGCATACATAAATGCATGCAAGCATGCAGAATCACACACGTGCATAAATGTATGCAAAGGTATACATACACACACACACACGCACACACACACACACACACACACACAGCAGCAGCAAGTATGCATACATACATATATTTTCACATACTCATATACAAATCCGTACTTATATAAAATATCTACACCTATAATCATATATACTCACATGTATCTGCTTGCATGTTCATATATACACACATACATATATACACGTACATATATACACGTACATATATACATACACATATATACATATAAATATACATATACAGACACACACATATATTTATATATAAATATATATATATATATATATATATATACAAGAATAAGGGCAGGGAATCGTCAATTAATAATAGAATTAATAATTAACAATTTTGCCAAGTAGTTCAGTATGAGAAAACCTTTATCGGTAAAACCATTTATCATCATAAATATACAGGGATTAGCAATTGAGTTGCTTCTCCAACATACTGAAAATTTAGAAATAGCAGTCAAAGAACTACTGATTC
>NC_068991.1:22076018-22077845 GCF_001194135.2 Octopus bimaculoides
TATATATATATATATATATATATATATATAATGGCTGGAAAATTTGCAGTTCTAAATGACATAAACCCAGTATGTTGAACAGTAAATTTTCATTTATCTGCATCTCTTACATCTATCACAGTGGGTGGTGGCGAAAAAGCGGAATTCCACAAAAGTTTTTTTTTTTGCTTTTTAGTGCTCCACTCTTCTTGCAGTTCTCAGAAGTTGTTGTCAAACTCAAGATAGGTCCTGTTGAAACAGATGCATGACGAAAGGAGTTCCACTTGTAACAGTATGACCTGTTCATATTTCCAGGCATGTTCTATGAAAGTCTATGTTATCAAATGTATCTATCCTTTTTAAGTGTAGAAAGGTGTGATTTGAGGGAGATAAAGCTGCAGATTTTAACTGGTAAAATGACCAGGTACAGACTACTTCATTGTTCAGCAACATATAGTGTAAAGGGCTTTTGAAATATCTGTGCAGATTGTTAACCTCATCTTTGTTTTAGTTCCTCATCATCATCAAATGTATTTTCCCTTTTTTTATGCATAGTTAGGCAGGGCTTTGATGTATGAACTTCTACTTCATATAAAATTCCAGTATTCTATCTACCAGATTCTAGTGCTCAGATCCCTTGGCCATAGTTCCATTGGAACATATATATAGAAGGTTGAAACATATGTTAACTGAAAAGGATTCTACAGAAGTATAAACGTTTTATGAAACAGGAAAAAAAAAATTGTTTTGGATTGGCAGGAATGTAGGAATACTGAAGAAAATACCTTTCAAAGTTTAGTTGATAAACTTTATTTTCGGATTTAAAATCCTACCAAGAGCAACTTTGTCTTTCATTCGACGAAAGATGATGAAATACAGAGCCAGTCAAGTACTAGAGTCAATATAATTCACTACAGACTCACAACATTACAAAAATACCAAGCAAAAATCTTAGTGGCATTTTTTGTTTGTCTTTATGTTCTGAATTCAAATTTCATGACGGCTGACTTTTCCTTTCATCCTTTCAGGGTTGATAGAATAAGTACCAGTCAAGGACTCAGGCTGATGTCATTGACATACTCCCTCCAACAAAATTGCTGACCATGAGCTAAAATTTGAAACCAATATTACTAAAAGTTATATTGTTAATAATGGTAATACACAGAAAAAATTTAGGTGCATGATATAGTGCACCTATTCAGCTAGCAAAAATAAATTGTACCTGTAATTTAAAGGGCCAGTCTTGTCACATCTTATCTCATGCCAAATCTCCCTGAGAACTACATTAAGGTACACATGTCTGTGGAGTGCTCAGCCACTTACACCTTAATTTCATGAGCAGGCTGTTCCATTGATCAGGTCAACTGGACCCTTGTCTTAACTGACAGAGTGCTAGTAATTCAGTGCCAACCTTTCTTACCTTCATGATGTCCCCACCACCACCTACCCATATCATTAGCTGTCTGTAGGATAGGAGTTTTCAGGAATTAGCTGCCTTCACTAGTGCTAACTCTGTACTGAAGCAAAGGGCAGTATCAAAACAATCAATAATAACCTCGATTTCTGATTCATTAAAGTGCCAACTGGAATTGCAGAAATTTGGAGATTCATGTTTCTTAGAGGAGTGAGGCCTGAAAAAGAAAAAAAAATAAGGTTGAAAGCTATTGGAATCATCACTGTATAATTATTAATGTTCTTCTTGTAACTAAACTACAGGTTATGATGTCCCTTATAGAAATGGTTTCCTTGATCATCTTCCATCTCTAACTAAATGAAAACTGGTGGTATGCATAATAGAGCCTGGCAGAAATTATTAGCCATTTCAGACAATTGTAAGCTCAGGCATTT
>NC_068991.1:22077945-22085629 GCF_001194135.2 Octopus bimaculoides
ACACACAGGCCACATAGAGAACATTTCCTTCATCAGCTGCCACCATTATCACACTGAATTAAAGTATACAGTATCATATATCCATTATGGCTGATTTACCAATCAGTTTCACACTGGGGATTCAATGGAGTATTAGATAACAACCCAATTATGTAACCCTGTGCTCTTCAGAGATGGCAGTTATGAAATGAAATATAGCAACTGCTCTCAATTGTTGGTAGTGAAAAGACATCTTTTTTGTGGTTGCTGCGAAAAAGATGATGAAATGAACTGAGCAATGGTTATATATATAAACCATAAGTCAGAAGATATGAGAGGTTAATACATTTATTTAACCATTTGTCATCCTTAGAATTATGGCCATTTCACAGCCTTCTTCATGCGAAAATTATTTCAGTGTATAATAAATCATATTTACATGTCTGCATTAATATGCATGCTATGCATTATACAGTATAATTGTATATTCACAAATAAATGAAGATAAAGAAAGCCAGCTCATCATGTCACCAGAATATTATGGTTACACCAATGATTCATCTTTGAGGAGTTTTCTGTGATAGTCATGTAGTTCTATGAATCCATATATTGTAGTACAAAGATATATATATGTATATATAGCTGTAGGCATAACTGTGTAGTTAGGAAATTTGCTTTACAACCAAATGGCTCTGGGTTTGATGTTACAGCTTGGCATATTAAGAAAGTCTTTTTCTGCTATAGCACTGGGTTGAACAATTGCCTATGGGTGAAATTTAGGAGTCAGCTGTGCAGAAGCTTGGAGGTAGTTAATCTAACAGACCCTGTGGACATTTCATCTAAGTTTGGGGTCTGTTTTATCCATGTAAATTTAGGACTTGGTAACAAGTTGTTAAGATGGTAGAAGAGCATTGCAGAATATATGACTGGGGTACCAGACATTCAGCAAGTTGGGATTAAATGGCATTCTATAGTCTTTTACTGGTTTCAGTTACCAGACTGCAACCAAACTAGGGCAGTACTCTCAAGTATTTTAATTGATCATAACACTCCTAGCACTTATTTCTGTCTGGTGGTTATTTTATTAATATCTATTTGCTAATCTGTTATGGAAAATAAAGGGAAACAATACACGCTACTCTTGCAGTCAGGGAAGGGAGTTGACAGGTTCAGATGAAACCAATCTATATAGCTCAACATGAATAAATGTTGCAGTGGATTGTGTTTGGAAGGGCATCCAGTTGCAAAAAAAAAAAAGCATTAAAAAATAAATGAAGGGAGATAACAAAGGGATGCGACACAGGATTGCAGGGACACTTTACTCTTGTCAAAGACAACTTTCCAGTGACAGTAACATGACAAAATGCATTCAGTCTATGGTGTAAAGAAGTTGGTGATGAGAGAAGTATCCAACTATGGAAACCATGCCAAAAATAATGACATACATGATAACAGAGTTGGCTGGTTTTCTGTATGTGACAGGTGACAAAAAACCATGGCAAATGGTGAAATATCATGAGACACATACAACATAGAAAAATGGAAGTAAAATGATAGTGATAATAAAAAGCACCCTAATTGCTTGACTGCATATATAAAAAAGGCTAGACTCTTACCAAATTCCATGGATAACCCAGTTTTTCACCATGTCTGGAATTTTACAATCTAGTCCCTGAAAATTAAAAGAAAAGATTCAAGTTGTCATATTTACTTTATCATGTATAATCACAATAATTTGAGGGAGGCTAGTAGTAGTCAATGTCAAGAAGAGTCTATGTAATAAAATTAAGGTTTGTTAGTATTTTGAAGTTGGAGATATTCCTTTGAAATATTAAAATTTCTTACACACACATACATATAATCATCATCATCATTTAGTATCTGTTTTCCATATTGGCACGAGTAAGACAGTTTGACTGGGGCTGGTAAGCTGGAGAGCTGCACCAGGCTCCAGTCTATTTTGGCTTGGTTTCTACAGCTGGGTACTCTTCCTAATGCCAACCACTCCATAGAGTGTACTTTGTGTTTTTTACATGTCACTGGCACATATGCCCTTTATATGTCATGTTATGTCTTTGAGGGTTTGAATATCTCGTCGCCAATAACGTTGTAGTGCAGTGGCACTGAACCCCAAACCGTGTGGTTGAGAAGCAAGCTTCTTACCACACAGCCACACCTGTTGTCATTATTACTAAATGTCTAAGGTAGCAAGCTGGTAGAAACGTTAGCACGCCAGGCAAAATGCTTAGTGGTATTTCATCTGTCTTTACGTTCTGAGTTCAAATTCCACCGAGGTCGACTTTGCCTTTCATCCTTTTGGGGTCGATAAATTAAGCACCAGGTTTGTACTAGGGTTGATCTAATCGACTGGCCTCCACCCCCAAAATTTGGGGGCTTGTGCCTAGAGTAGAAAAGATTATTACTAAATGTTTATCATTTTGCAACAACTACCAGATATTATAATTACATGCATACCATGTTGTTCAAATGTAAAAAGTCCTTGTATCTTCTCAATAGCATAGTAAAGGCTCTCAGTTTCTGGGGAGGTGGAGTGCAAAGACACTTTTGGTACTTCCACCATAATGAGCATGTATGACAGGATAAAGGACATTTTGTATCACTTTTACACTGGTATTTAGTGGAGTGTGACCCCCACCATTCTTGTTCCTACACTACTAGAACATGTCCAAGCATTTAATTTTCTCGTTTTCTGTCTATAAGAGCATAGTATCTGAAGTGTCAAAAGTCATTAACAATATATATTACAGGGTTAAATGTGAACACTTTAAAAAGAGAGGTCTTATATCAGTGCCGGAGGCAGTCTAACGTGAATTGGTGTTGAAAAATTTAAGAAACAGAGTTATGATTTAGTCCTTTTACGTTTTTTTTTTTAATTGTTTCATAATAGTTTCTTTGTTAGTTCACAAGGTTTTCAACACATATAGAAAAAGAGATATTTTTGAGGCTTTTAAAGTTAATAAGTTGATTTAAGAAATTCAATTTTTTTTAAAATTGAATTTAGTTTGGAAAATTATTTTCAATTCCATTGCCACAACCAAACTGACTAAATGGCAACACATATACACACTATGTGGCTGCTTTATATACCTTCAACAGATAGCAACCAAATCTCCTTCAAATCACACTGTCATTTTAGAAAAGAAATACATTTAGAGTGACATATTTTAGAAAAATATGAGACAGTCAACAGCTGCAATGCATGTAATTATAGGTCTCTTAGAGCAGGGCTGACCAAGTGTTAAACAATACAAGCATACACACAAATTCAAATTAAAAAAAAACAAAAAACATCAGTTCTGACATTTTGAAAACTTTCTAGCATAAAAAAGCAAGGAAATTGAAAATAATTATTTGAATGAATATAAAAAAAAATTTCAAATTGTTTGATTTTACATTCCTACCTCTTCCGCTGCATGAATACAAAAACCTGGTAGCCATTGTTGTGAGAAAACATAGGAATCAAAAGAATCATCCTTTGCAGATCTGTGGGAAAAAAAAAAAAAAAAAAAAACGATTAACTAAACTAAGTAATTAAGGAGATGAGTGTTTATAAGATCATAACTGATCAAACTAGCATCTTCATTTTTGGAGACAAAAATTTGATATCAATATTTATATTTGAATAGCATTTCTAACAGTTTGACCTTCAGTACTAAATTATTGCCAACGACTCTGTCAAGTTTGAGGCCTTCACTATAATGTACAAAATATACTTTTACATACTTGCATAGGCGAGGTAGGTAATCTGTGGCCATTACATATATATACATATATATATATATACAGGGTGTGATGGGTAAATTGTCACCATTTTATATTTTTAATTTCACACAAGCAAATTGTTTGTTTTTGATTTTATCAACTACACAGTAAAGTAGGGTCAGTTGGACACCATCTGTGAGCACCATAACATAATTCATTCAGCCAGAAATTTGGAAATGACATGCTATACTGCTTGGTATTCATGCCGGAAGCTCAAATACAAACATTTCAGAGTGTTTGGGTGTCAATCTGAGGACATGTACTGACATTGATAAAAATCAAACATCCAGTCAACATCATGGTGACGGTGATGGTGATGTTATGCCTCCATTCATCTTCCCACACGGCCTCAGACTCAGACACAGATGGAGGCCTACAAGTGCCTGGAGGAGGTAGTGCTGCCCTGGGTGAAGAAGGTGACTGCTGGAAGACTCCATGTCTTGCAACAGAACTCTGCACCATGCCGCACAAGCAGGAGAACCCAGTCATGGCTGTCAGACAATTTCTGCGACCACATCACTCCTAACATCTGGCCACCTAACTCCCCAGACTGCAACCCCCTTGATTATTATGTGTGGGTTGCAGTTGAGTGAGAGACCAACAAAACTCCTTGTAACACAAAAGATGAACTAAAAGCAAGGATTATGGCAGCATTCACCAATTTAAACAAGAAGACCGTACACAACACATATATATATATATACATACACACACACATATATATACATACATATATATATATATACACATACATACATACACACATACATATATGATGATGGCTGTCCACTCGTGACCGAGGAAGACCATTGCTGACCTTCAGGAACATTGCGCGCTCTAGAACTAACTTATATTTTGCATTTTCGGCTCTGTTGGTGACTAATGAGCCCTGCCCTTGACAAGCATACACAATTGCAAACATTGCAGACCAAGCTCTCCCCATTCATTATACGAGCCAAGCTTCCATCCCATCATGAAATGATTTAATTATAGATACAAAGTGACCCGGACATCCAAGTTTGCCAAGTATTTTCCATAGAAAGGCCCTATTTACAATATTAAAGGGCTTTGTTAAATCAATGAATACCTAGACAAGATCCATATTCTGCTCATAGCACTTCTCCTGCATATGTCTTGCTGTGAAAATCATATCCATTGTCTCTCTACCAGATCAGAAGCCACATTGAGATTCAGATAGGACATAATCCAGCAAGTGTAAAACTTTAGACCTTGGATGCATCCACGTTGTTGTGCGATCACCTTTGTGCATAAAACGAGTGCTTGTGATGTAAAGTCCATGTTCTTCGCAAAGCTCCAGTAGCATGAGACCATTGCTATTCATTTTCCCTACTCCAAAATGTCCTAGAGAGTTCCATGTTTGCCAGTCTGTTCCAACTCTGGTATTAAAATCCTCCAATAGAATGACTTTATCAGAATTGGTGATTTTTCTAAGTATGGCTCTCAGCTGGGTATAAAAGATTGTTTTATCTTCATCACAGCTAGTCAAAGTAGGTGCATAGGCACTTATTGGAGTAGCAAACTGCCTACCTTTCAAGTGCAACCATAGAGTCATTATACATTCATTTATAGGAACAGGGAGCTCTTCCAACTTCTTAAGGATATCAGATTGGACTGCAAAACCAACACTAGCCTCTCTGCACTCCTCCTTCTGCCTTCCCTTCCAAAAAAAGATGTATCCACCTCCTACTTCCTCAAGCTGACCATCACCTTCTATACAAATCTCTGAGAGTGCAGCTATATCAATGTTATAACAGTTCAGCTTGCGAGCAACAAGTGCAGTGCGTCTTTCAGGCCTACAATCACTCTTGTTGTCCAACAGAATACACACATTCCAACATGAAATGTTTAAGTTCCGTCCAGATTTTATAAATAAAAGACTCTTTGTTTTTCGAGCACAGGGTGGACATCCGTCAGTCGTGCTAAACTGACCAGATATGGAAAGGCAAGCAATTTTTGGTTCACCTTTTCTAGAACCTCCCCGGCCTCTGGGTGAGCAGCGCCCTCTCCATCTTCATAGATAACCTTGGAGCAGTGTCTGATGAATATGGTGAAAGATTTCACCAGGACATTAGTGTTATGGAGAAATGGTACCAAGGCTTCTGAAGTGACAGTATGCTGGCTGACTATTGTTGGACACCAGATCAGGAACACCACAGGAAATCCAAATTACAATGTTTCTGACATTGTTTTGTCTGAACCATTTTTTGTGTATTCACTCTTTGTAGAATGATAGTGATGATTTTTAACTCAATAAACTCCTTTGCTTTCTAAAAATAATATGACCTTATTTATTATGCTAATGATTTCATATATATAAATATGTAAATATTTGCATGTATCTACTGAAAAGCTAATACGTGCTGCACATAAATGGAGTGAAATTTTAAAATCAGCATGAAAAATTAGTCTAAGAAAGTTGGTTTGCATTCATAATCAGTATAGTACATTTAATTTTGTTGACCAGTGTTATTTGTAAAAAGGAAAAAATAAATAGTGTAGATCTTTTACTTACATCGTTGGGATATACAAGTGAAGACTTACTGCAATCAAGCTTATACCGAGGATACATTTTATTCTCAACATCTCTTATGCCACTGAAACTAAATACAATAATAATAATAATAATAATAATAATAATAATAATAATAATAACAATATCCATTTAAATGTCTGTTTTACTACATGAAGATATTTCGCTACCTCATGTATTACATAAAGATATTTCACTACCCACTGTCCCCAAGCTTTCAGTCATACTGCAACATCTCTTATCCTTCACTCGCCCTAGGACGCTGGGTGTGTCTTGGCAAGTGACTGTAACAAACATGCAGATTAGAAGTAAAAATGATAATAAGTATAAAGATCTTGAAATAAAAATTGGCAAAATGTGGAGCCTCAACACTAAAACAATACCTGTTGTCATAGGTGCCCTAGGAACAATAGAAAAAGGGGCTGATTGCTACCTAGCTCAGATACCAGGAAACCCCAAAACGATAGAAAATTAAAAAATAGTGTTTATGGGAACTGTCCATATCCTATGTAAAATACTGTCTATATAATCTCAATTTTTAAAACAAACTTTTAATAATTTTCATGTTTTCTTAAACATTCTCTAGAACAATACTTTGTGCAAAACCAAATATACACACCCTAGTCATAACACTAACTTCAACTTCTAACATGTCTCTTGAGGTCTTTGGGTGAGACTTGGAGTCACCTTGTACAAATACAAAGCAAAAGTCAAACATATAATAATACTAATAATAATAATAATAATAATAATAATTAGCAGTATAGCCCGGCTTTGCCCGGGATTAAGTTAGGATTATTAAGCTAATCGAGTTCTTTATTTCAAACCAAGCTAAGTAACATCGATGTCAAATTTGGGCAAAATCCGTTAAAATTGGTAGACTTTTGGCTGAAAATGAGTTGCAGACAACTTGATTGGGTAATCTCATAAGGAATTGGTTTATCGATTTTTTCCACTCATCGACTTTGTTTTCTTTTCATTATTGTAGAACTTAAAGCATTCAAAAATCCCATGAGTCCTAAGTAATGTTGGCATGAAGTTTGAACAAAATACATCAAAACTGGTAAAAGTTATGGTTGAAAATGGGGTGTAGCCAATTTTATTCGGAAATCCTATAAGGAATCAGTTTATCAATTTTTTTTTTATATCCTGATTAAATGTAAAACCTCATAAGGAATCCTGATTAAATGGAAAACCCCATAAGGAATCAGTTTGGACTTAACCGAACACAACATTGCTGATTCAAAAACATCTATATTTATACTTTAAAGTGGTTTTCACACCCAACCCAGTTTTGCAGAATCAGTGTCGCGACGGGAGCGCATGGGTTGGGAGTCTGATCAGCAGAGGTTATCAAGTTGCACATGCCAG
>NC_068991.1:22086053-22096021 GCF_001194135.2 Octopus bimaculoides
CGAGCGTGGCCGTTTTCGTGCGGGTGACACGTAAAAGCACCCACTACACTCTCTGAGTGGTTGGCGTTAGGAAGGGCATCCAGCTGTAGAAACTCTGCCAAATTAGATCGGAGCCTGGTGTTGCCATCCGGTTTCACCAGTCCTCAGTCAAATCGTCCAACCCATGCTAGCATGGAAAGCGGACGTTAAACGATGATGATGATATATATATATATATATATATATATATGGGCAACACACATACACGTTTGTATGTACACCTATTGCATACATGTTTTTTGTATGCATACATGTTCGTGTTTGTGTGTGTGTGTTGCCCGTATATCAACAAAACACTTTTTTCCTCGATGTTGGACCAGCATCCAATGACACTGTCCAATGGCATTGTCATCCCACTCCAGGAGCCAAACCACAAACCCACCGATTTGTCAGCATTGATTTTAACCCCTGCAACCGACTGATATTCTTTTAGAATGGTGCTGACTGTCTCCACTTCAGAGGTGTCTGACACCATGATGGTGATATTGTCCTCGTATGCCAACACTGCCCTTCCTAGTCCCAGTTCAAAAGGGATGCTCTTTAGCTGTTACAGTTTCTGCAACAGTGGCTCAAATGCCAATATGTACAGAAGAGGCAACAAGGGGCAGCCATGATGGACTGAGTGTGTGGTGTGAAACAGCTCCGATAGGTGATCATTTACTTTGCATTACAGCAATCCAGCCTCTAAAAATGGGTCCAAAACTGCCTGCTTTCAAGACGGCTTCCAAGTACTGATGGTCAATCCTATCGAATGCTTCTGATTGATCCAAATTGATCAAAGCAACCCCAAAGCCAGCTTTGGTCCCAGCCCTTTCTATGATGTATCGCACAAGGTGGAGGTTGTCATGGATAGACCTGCTCGGGATTGCGTACATTTACACTTCTCTGACCAGGCTACTGCCAACAAGCGCCAGCCTTTTCACTAACACATTGGTCAAAATCTTAAACTCTGTGTTTAGCAGAGTAATAGACCGCAAATTCCCTAGTATGTCCCCATTGTTGGCATCCTTCCTCAGCAGGGTCACCTCACCTCTGCTAACAGCACTAGTAATTCTCCTGTTCTGTTGCCAGTTGCAGTAGATGTCTCCCAAGAGGTTGCCAAACAAATCTGGCATGAATACATAGAATTCATAGGACAGACCACCCAAACTGGGCGATCTGCAACTTGTGCAATCACTCATCGCCTCCTGAATTTTAACAGCTGTTATCGGCTTTTCACATAACCTTGCATCAGCTGCCAAGAGCCTCAGCAAGCCATCCTGGTATGAACTAAAGTCCAGTACTGTTGTTGACCCATTGCCCACTCCAAACAGCTGCATGAAGTGCTGCTGAAAAGCCATGCACTTTTGCTCAGAGCCACGTAGAATGTACCCATCCCCATCTGTCAAAGGCCTAACTGTGGCTTTGTTTCCATGTCACATCTCCACTGTTTGGACTCATTGGATAGCTTTAGTTCTGTCCTGTTTGAGCACACAGGTCTTAGCTCTGACAATGCAACCTTCATGTTTTGCTTTGAAGAAATGGCCAAGGGCCATTCTCATCACTAACCCATCAGTCGCAATGCCCTTTCTAATTGCCTCTTCTAATTTGCTAACTAGTTTACCCTGTAATCTATTCCATTCTATTGCTAACTCTTTGCTAAACACTATCAATTCTGCTTTAATCACCTTCAGGGCAGCCCACCAGTGGTTGTTGATGATTGTCCCCATCAACTGCCACCTATCTAGTTCACTAATTTGGTCCTGAAAGAAGTCCACAACCACTGAGCCATGGACCAGTACAGGATTGTGAATCACTTGGTACTGGCCAGCAAAGAAAGAATAAATTTTATGAAATTTCATTTCTATTTTAATGACTATCACAGTCTACTGGGGGTTTTTCAATTATATATATATATGAGAATTATGGTTTCAAATTTTGGCACAAGGTCAGCAATTTTTTGTTTGGTGTGGGGAGTGAGGATAAGTCAATTACATCGAACCCAGTTCTTAACTGGTATTTATTTTATTGACCCCAAAATGATGAAAGGCAAAGTCAACCTCGGTGGAATTTGAACTCAGAATGTAAAGGCAGCTGAAATGCTACTAAGCATTTTGCCTGGCATGCTCATGATTCTGCCAGCTCACCACCATGATGATGGTGATGATAACAACAACAATAACAAAAACACTAATAACAATAATGATGATTCTTTTTCCTATAGGCACAAGGAGTGGAGTATATTAATTATATCAACCTCACTATTTGATTAGAACTTTATTTTATCAACCCTGAAAGGATGAAAAGAAAAGTTGACCTCAACAACATTTGAACTTAGTGTTTAAATAGCCAAAAGAAATAATGCAAAGCACTTTTCCAATGGTCTAACAATTCTGCCAGCTCACCATCTTAATAATAATGTCTTGTTGCAAATAGATGAAATTAACTGGGGACAAGGACCTAAGACATTGAAGACAATACAAGAATGAAATACAAACACAGAAAAGTGGGATTTATACCGAGTTAAAAGGAGTTAACAAAATATAGTATGAGTATGGTATGTAACAATAAATAACATGCAAAAAACAACCAGAAAAATTCAGACTCCCCAATAGGGGAACAGTTCTAGGGGAGAAACCTGAAGGCTCTTGAGAGAAACCTGAAACAAAGGCTCAAATTCCCTACCATATCCAAGGCATAAAAAACACTCCCACCTAGTGTTTTTATTCCTACTTACAAAAATGTAAACAGGATAGGCCCATTCAACTTTGCTGCTTTCACTTATGTTCTGTTAAACACACTAAAAACCAGCACCTCCTCTACTTTCATTTTCCTCTTCAACAAGAAGTTGGTAGGAGCTTGGTCAGAGAGGAATAGGTCTTCAAACCTTTCAGACAAGTCCACAACCACTGAGCCATGGACCAGACTATCACAGTCTCCTGGGGGGAGGGGTCATTTATATATATCTTAATATATAAAGCTGAAGTTGTTTGTCTGTGTGTAGCCTTTTTAAAAGTTTATAGAAATCCACATTTTCCACTTTTTCGTGAAAATTTTTACATCAATGGAATTTTCTCGATGTGAACTTTCCAGTGCAGTAATTAGATTTTTAAAATTCCATTTACTTTGTGTGATTTAAGGGAGATTTGGCTTTTGTTTCTAGCAACTTTTATATTTCTTCCATTCTATCTATACCGGCGTTCTTACACATCGATCACGAGCTCAACATATAATATAGAGAGTAAGAGTAAAAGAGGGAGAGAGAGCAAGTGATACATACAAAGTCACAGATTAACTTGATTTAAGATTATTCTTCCCTTTCTATTCTTTCCTTCTACTTTTTCACTCTTACTTCGTTCTTCTTCCTCTCACCCATTTAATAGCTTTCTTCTATCCCTCTACCTCTAACTATCCACATGACCTGCAGGGTTCGCCACCATCTCCTGCCGGAGCCTTGTGGAGCTTTAGGTGTTTTTGCTCAATAAACATTCACAACGCCCGGTCTGGGAATCGAAACCGCGATCCAATGACCGCTAGTCTGCTGCCCTAACCACTGGGCCATTGCGCCTCCACATATACAAACATAAAAGTAACAATAATTGATAGTAATATAGGAACAGGAACAGCAATTTTTAGGGGAGGGGGTGTTAGTCAATTAAAATGAACCCTGTTCTTGACTAGTACCTATTTTGTTGCCCTCATAAGGATAAAATGTAAAGTTGGCCACTGCAAGATTGGAAATCGAAAGGTAGAGATCCAGAAAGAACACTGCAAAACTTTTTTTTCTTTTGATACTCTAACAATTCTGTCAATCTGCTTTCCTGATAATAAGAGCTTCAAATTTTGGCACAAGGCCAGCAATTTCGGAAGAAGGGATTAGTCGATTATATCAACCTCAATGCTCAACTGGTACTTATTTTACCAATCCCAAAAGGATGAAAAGCAAAGTTGACCTCAATGAGATTTGAACTGAAAACATAAAGACGGATAAAATGCCACTAAGCAATTTTGCCTGGTGTGCTAATGATTCTACCATCTTGCCACCTTAATCTTACCTTGTAATAATAAGATCCATTTTTGCTACTCAGGCAACATAAATAAAATAATTGTTTAAAAGTATTCTTATATAATCAAATTACAAAAGACAATTATATGCACATCTATTCATTCCTTCATTTTACATATGTTTTATCTTGAGATGGATGAAGATTTATTGAAGTAATAATTTATGGTTGGTTCATTCCCACTGTGTGGCACACAAGGAAAGTATCTTCTAGTTATAGCCCTGAGATGACCAAAGTCTTGTGAATGGATTTAGTAGATGGAAACTGAAAGACACTCATCATACATTTGTTCTTCTTTAATCCCTAGCTGGCAACTTGAGTGGGATGCTATCCTCTCAACCAATACACTGTTGTGGGTGCTGATGATATTCCATGCTTTCTGATCCATGGCATGGGCCATAGCATGCTTGAGGTTGAGGTGCTGCAACTTCACGTCTTCTTCAGCTTGTTTCGCCCATGTCTCCTTTGGTGCACTGCACTGGATTCTCCTGTGCATGGGTCATGCTGCAACAAACGTTGTTGTAGCAGTCTTCCATGCTCATCCTGCAGACATGGCCAAACCACTGTAGCATGTGCTGCTGGACTTGGTCTTCAATGGTCTGCTGCTGCTGGCATTGTTTTCAGATGTCAGTTTTATGAGATGCAGCAAGTCAATATGGACATGTACATTTTTCTCCATCCTACCTATTTCTGTACTTCAAAAATTATTGTGTAGCCTCATATAACTTTGATCAAGCAGACCTGAGATCAAGAAGCAATGATTCCAGTCACAACCATCCTATCTTCCTCTTCAATATAGTGTTGCTGTAGTAGATGGTGGTTAATATATAGGCTTGGCAACTTGAAATATTTGAGATGACAAAACCTTATGGTACACCTTTAAGGAAATTTCAGATTCTAAATGCCTTGTTCTCGTATTTTATACAGGCTTGGCAACCTAAGAGATAATTTGCTAGGCAGCCTTTGTTTTTTAAGAAAATAAGAAATATTCTGTTTATGATTATATAGCAGGAAATGAAGTCAAGTGTTTTGCTGATGTCAATTGTTGTTATGTTGCATAAGTGCAAAACCTGTTGTTGAAGCCATTGTGTATTTTTTTGTGAAAGGTTATGAATTGTATGATAGTCAAGTGTTGTTTGTGAAATGGGAAGAGAACAATCTGTCAAGAGGCAACAAAAAGGTCAGTGGCAGGAAGAGGATGTGTGTTCAAATCTCAATGAGGTTAACTCTGCCCTTCAACCTTATGAGGGGAGGGGTGATACAATAAAATATGAGTATTGAGGTCAGTGTAATCAACTAACACCCTCCCAATAAAATTATTGGCCTTGCACCAAAATTTGAATTCATTGTTATTATTAATTAATTAATTATTTAATTTGTCAATGTCATTTAACCTTAAAACCATGATTTTTACAATAATTTTTCTGTGTGACACTTTGGGCAAGTGTCTTCTACTATAGCCTTAGGCCAACCAAAGCCTTATGTGTATTTGGTAGATGGAAACTGAAAGAAGCCTGACATGTATGTGTGGGTGTGTGTGTATTTGTCTCCCATCACCACCTGACAATTGATGTTGGTATGTTTACATACCTGTAACTTAAAAGTTCAGCAAAAGCGACTGATAGAATAAGTAACAAGCTTTAAAAAAAAAGTATTGGGATCAATTTACTTGACCTAATTCTCCAAGGTGGTGCCCCAGCATATATACAAACATGTATATATATATATATATATATATATATATATATATATATATATATACATAGTGAAACTAATAAAAATGAAATTATTAAAAGTGACACCATATAAAAGTGAAACTATTATATCACATTACAATAGAGATGTTATTGCTTCACTTTTGACATGTAATACCGAAACAGTCTAAGAGATTGCTCCAGGCTCACATTAGCTAAGAAGTTGAAAATTTTTTTGGCCCATGACACTGCATGGACCCTAAGTAATGCATGTGCAAAACTTGAATGAAATCGGTTGGGTAATTCTCAAATTTTAGTGATGCACACATACAGACAGACATTCTCAGTTTTATATATATATATATATATATATATAATTATAAAATCTGGTAATTAGTCATATATTAATTAATATCGAATAATTATCAGGAGGACAGCACATCTAAAGAATCAAAGAGATTCAGAAATATTATCTGCAATCTCGGGGGATTAAGGTACATTTTAAAAAATAACGTCGACCACTAACGTGGACAGTTAATGCGCTAGAAATAGATCACATCTTGTGTCTATTAAGACCTAAAATGTTCTCAACATGAAATATAGCAGCATTAACTGTCCACGTTAGTGGTCGACGTTATTTTTAAATATATATATATATATATAGATAGATTATCAACTTCAGAAAGATGAAATGTATGGTTGACTTCAGCATGATTCAAACACAAAAGGTTAATTAATTAATAAACAAACTTTAACCAGTGTTTTTGTTTTCTTTTGCAGGACTTGCCTAAAGTACACCAATACCTGCTTCAACAGTTTCATACAAAGAATCAGACAAACAAGAAATATTGCTAAATCATTTCTTCAAACAAAGGATATAACTGTGACTGCGTTGTTTCTTTGTGAATGTCACAGTGCAGCTGAATGAGATCAATAGAAATATCAATATTTTCTTAGTATCTGCAACTCTTTCCGAGAAAAATCACTACATCATTAACTGAATCTTAATTTATTAATTTATTGCATCAACAGAAACTTGCCTTTCTATATAACTTTAAAAGTACCATTATCGTCCTACAAATTAATGGCTGTTCTTTCTCCGACCCAATAAGCCCTAATCAATCAGATATATGACCAAAGGCGTACCATATGCAACTATTCCTCTGTGTGTGTGTGTGTGTGTGTGTGTGTGTATAATATATAACAATATGCAGTTTGTTTCACAATGCAATCGTGGTGGTGGTGGTGGTAGTGGCAGGATACTAAAATGACAGAATGGGATTGAGTGACAGTCAGTGATGCCAAATATTTTGTTCTGAATAACCTGGTATTTTAATCGAGATGAAACTGCAAATTTTTTATGCCACTTAGATTACATTTATTGATTTCACACACCTACATACATATGTATGTATGTGTGCGTATTTTTATTTATTTTTTTTCAACTGGATTGCTTGTTTATTCTTTGTGTATGTATGTACATATGTATATGTTTATCTGTGTGTATGTATGAACCTGTTTATGTATGTATATTTGAGTACATATTGTGTACGTGTGTGTGTATTAGTAACTGGGCAAAATGAGTAACTTCTTAATTTCTTGTTATTTTCTCCCAACCTGTTTGAAATCATTACATTGCAAGTATTGCATCATTGTTTTGCATTGCTGCATCATCTTCAAGAATAGAAATCGGTAAGTAAAGTTGAGAGAGTTCAAAACAGAGGTAATAAGTAATTTTAGTTCAAGAAATTTTTCTCAACTTTGACCCAGTTTTAATCGAGGTTGCAGTTAAATATCTGGATAATTTTTGGTGTTCAACAATCAATTTCATTTTTTTTTTCCCGTTGGATTCCATCTTAATCTGGGACTAAACAACAATAAGACCGAGTGAAGAGAGAGTTTTCACGCTATCTCAATCAAGTTGAAGATGTGTTAGCGATTACTCCGTTTGATTTTGTTTATGTATTAGGCCTCTACTCTTATGTGTCTTTTTAATGATCTACCCCGGCCGTTTTTAATAACTTAGCGAAGACTCAATTGAAGACAACTTGCTTTCATTTACATATAATACTGGCTACCAGATCTTGTTTCCTCTAAATTTTAGTAGTTGGAGTACGCAAAAATCTGATGTAGTGTATTGTTTTCATGTAACTAAAGTGCATACTATATTTATGATTATTGCATTATTTTAGGCGGCTAATCTTTGTGCACACGTTAATTTGTGCTCACGTTAATTTCTTTCGTGTTATGGTAACAAAATGTGTGCACGCGAACGGTTTCGAGGAAACAGGTCGCTACTCAAAGTAACTTTAACGTTAAATGTAAAATGCGAAACTAAACACCTTCAGGCTGTCTTTTTACAGTTTTATGTCGGAGTGCCCCTCTTCTGTTGCATGATGCTTATTATTGTTAGGCAGTTATCATAAAGTATTTTCAAAAGTAGTTGGAAGCAAAAGAAAACGAAGCAAACTTGTATACTTACTTTAGGTACGAGTAAAGCTAGTCACTGAGCAGTTGTATCGAAATCAAAAACTTTCGTCTCTGCTTTCTTTGATATGTATATATATATATGTGTGTGTGTGTGTGTATCTGTGTGTTATCAGTGTAAACAAATCAGTTGGCCACTTATCAGATATGTCTTCCACTGTACGTGCATAAATTTACACGGAAAATATTTAACTGATTTTAAGACAATTCTGATGTAAGTAAATTTACTGTTACTATTAACGAAACTGATAACGAAATTTACGACGGAAAAATTTATTAAAGAGCTTATCACTATTTTTTCCCAATCTCTCTCTTTCCCCCCTCTCTCTCTCTCTTTGTGCATGTATGTCTGTGCGTCTCTGTATACACATGATCAGCTCGCAGGCATCATACACAGTGTGTGTGTGGGTGGGTGTGTTGTTTAGCCAATTCGCAATATTCAAAGACATTCCAACTTTCTCAAAGAAAGATTGTGGGTGTAAACATAGCACTTTCGTGCTATCTATTTCTAGAAGGTTGAACATCCCAATAGGGATGTTGATTCGAACCCGAAGCTTCTAGGTTACAGAGTGAACTTCTTTTCTACTCTCGGCACGAAACCCGAATTTTGGGCAAGTGGGGCAGTCGATTACATCGACCCCAGTACGCAACTGGTACTTAATTTAGCGCCCCGAAAGGATGAAAGACGAAGTCAACTTTGACAGCACTCAAAACACTCGCAAATATATCTGAAAAAAAAATTGTCACTCTGGTTATTATAACAAATTCGGAAACTTGGGGAAATAGAAAGCCTTTGCGGCTCTTTCGATATAATTACAGAAATGTTATTCCAGTCCTTTTAATCAGTTTGAAGATAATGCTTTTTCAACAGTCCTAGCGTCCTTATCATATTATTGCTATGCTGCTTTATCAGCCTATAACCTTCCACAATTAAGATATATAGTAAAAAGCATGGGATTCCCTGTTCTCTGACTAAGCCTGGAAGAGTGCTGATGATCCAAAAGCAGCCCAAGGGATAGATCCCTTGTCCCCCTCTCCTGGCCCTCAAATAGCTTGTCTAGGGGAGATAACCCCTCCTCACTAACACCAGACTATTCTTCGATGACCAATGACCATAACAAATGTCTACCTCCAAGAGGTGAAGAGTTAAATTTGTCTTTGGACTAGAGTCTAATGAGTCATCCACGAGGCTACAGCCTTTGTGGATGTGAAACCATTGCTCACTCTATGACCAGACATTAACTTTATGACCAGATATTAACATTATATAAATGACAGGCTTCTTTCAGTTTCCATCGACTGAATTCATTTACAAGGCTTTGGACAGCCCTGATGCTATAATAGAAGACACTTGCCCAAGATATCTCACACAGGGGGATTGAACCTAAGACAGCATAGTTAGTAAGCAAGTTCCTTAATCACACAGCCATACTTGTGCTTATTAAATATTAATTAGAATTGGTTTATTCACTGACAAATGAAACTGAAGTGCATCAACTCCTAGAACAAATTTTTACAGTCAATAATTCGGCAATGAAAATAACAATAGAATATGCTAAAAATGATATTTTCTTTATTAAAATATGCCAAAAATAATAGTAAAATATGCAGTTTGAATTTATGAAACAATGAAAGAAGTCATTCTTATTCAATCTTAAAGTCTGCCTCTGTGTGTGTGTGTGTGTGTGTGTGTGTGTGTGTGTGT
>NC_068991.1:22096031-22100162 GCF_001194135.2 Octopus bimaculoides
GTGTGTGTGTGTGTGTGTGTGTGTGTGTGTGTGTGTGTGTGTTCACAGCAAAAAAAAAGGAAATGTTCACAGAAGAAAAGTTGTGTTCCCAAATATGGTCACATGTGTGTGTGTGTGTGTGTTCACTGCCAAAAAATGTAAATGCTCCCAGAAGGAAAGTTGTATGTTCCCAAATGTGCTCACATGTGTGTGTGTGTGTGAAGGAAATGAATCTTGTTTGGTTGCCAAAAATCCAGGATTCTTTTATGGCTACTTTAGCTTAGTTGAAACAGAATAAAAAAAGTGGTGCTCTTCAAATGGTTTTGCCAAATTGTTCATGCTGCATATTCTAACCATTTAGCATTCAGATTACTCTGTCAAATGTAATGCTTATTTACTGGCATTGTTTTAAATTAATTGTACATCATAGGGTAGGTGTGAGGGGCCAACTCTGGCTGGTTTGAATATAAAATAGCTTGACTATTCTGGCCTGATATAGTTAGTTAAAATACTAACTGATTAATCATTCTAGCCTCGTAGCCTTTTTATCATTCATCTTTTATCTGTTATTTGTTTGTCATTAGAGTGTAGCCATGCTGGGACACCACCTTGGATTTTTAGTTAAATGAATCAACCCCAGTACTTATTTTTTGAAGTCTCGTATTTATTCTATTGGACTCTTTTGCTGAACTGCTAAGTTACAGGGATGCAAACTCACCAACACTGGTTGACAAGTACTGGTGGGGGTAGTAAACACAGACACAAAGACACACACACATAGATATATACATATACAGTACCATGCAAAAGTCTTCGGCCACTTTAAACAATTGTAAATTTCTGCTAACTGTCAACTTATAAGTGGATGTTTCGCATTGCGTTTTTTACAGGTGAAACAGTTGGAGGCATTTCCAAACCTAATCATTATATTTTGTAGTAGAGATCCTGAATGAGAGGGGAAGATGCGAGATGACCACCAAAAATGGCTGTACAAAAGTTTTCAGCCACCTCATATAAACCAATCAAGATAGAGTGTTTTAAAACAGGAAAATGTCTATAATGAAAATTTATTACATAATGTTCATTTCAAGAAGTTACTGTACATTGTTAATATTTCATGTGGCTTCCATCAGCTTGAATAATTGCTTCAATGCACTTGGGAAGAGATGTGTACAAATCCTTCACCATCTTCACAGGTATGAGATGCCATTCTCTGTGCTGAACTCCCACAACTCTTCAAGATCGCATGGATTCTTCTGACGAACTCGTCTCTTTAGTTCTGTTCACATTTGCTCAATGATATTTCAATCAGAGCTCTGAGCTGGCCAATCTTTCAATACAGTAATACCTTCATCAGCCAGGCTCTATTGTATTGCATACGATCTGTGACATGGAGCTCTGTCATAATGAAAAATCTCACCTTCATCCAAGTCTGGTATCAAATTGTCCTTCAGCAAATGGATGCATTTGGCACTGTTCAAGTTACCATCAATTTTAACCAACTTTCTTGAATCATCACTTTTTATGTATCCCCAAAGCATCAAACTCTTACCCCCAAACTTCACCGTTTTTGTTGTGTAACGTGGATCGTTTTGCTTTCCTGAAGGCCTTCTGACAAATTTTTGCTCACTATGCCACACTATGGCAACACCATAGATATGTTTCCATTATTCTGTGTAACATCCTTTCTTTTTTATTTCAGGTTCTTCAGTTTTTGGGTGTATCATGCTAATAGCATTTGAATGACAATAGCCCATCTAGACATTTTTCTTTCAGAAAATGAAGGTTAATGATACATATTAAGCATACATTAAGTTTATATTTAACAGAAAAAGCATAATAATATTATAATATTTATTGACATATTGAATTATTTAGCCACATGAGTGCCATTTTGATGGATAACTTCAAAAACCCTATTAGTCATGGAATCTGTCAATTTCTTAATATTAGCAGGTTGGAAGCCTCTGCTGCAGCTTTGAAGGTCACCCATAAGACATCTTTGATGTAAATTGGCGTCCATTGCCATAAACATCTTGTTTTAATGATGGACCAAAGATTTTCGATAGGGTTGAGATCCAGAGATGCTAGCAGCCACACCATCAACCTTTCACCTTGTATGTCATAAGATCCTAGGAATGTTTGGGTGGTCCTAGCAAAGTGGGAAGAAGTGTTGTCATGCATGAATTCCAGATTCTTTAGAAGTGACAGCAGCATGTCTTCTAGCCAAGGATCCAAGACCTCCTTCAGGAGATTTCAGTAGACAGCTCAAGTCACTTTAACTTCTTAAGACACCCTGACTGGGCTAACAAGTCTGTCCCCAATGACACCAGCGCACAACATGACTCCTCCATCTGGTTGTTGATGTCATAAACGTTGGTGACACTCATCTCCAAAATAGACTCAACCATTTACCCAACAGTTAGGTTTGTCTAGGGTCGCCCTGGTTTCGTCAGTATGCAACTGGTACTTAACTTATTGACCCCAAATGGATGAAAGGCAAAGTCGACCTCAGCGGAATTTGAACTCAGAACATAAAGACAGACGAAATACAGCTAAGCATTTCTGCCGGCTCACTGCCTTGCCTCCTAATATATGCTACAACCAATCACATTTGATAGTAGATGTGATAGACATTGTTCTAGTTCCTGCACAAAAAATACAAAGAGAATTTTGTAGAAGTTTTCTATGTGAGCATATAAACCCATGACTTCAGTATTCAATAGAGACTATCTTGGTTACAGCTGGAGACTGTATTAGTCTAGACCTCATCTCATAAAATGTCTCTCAAGTTTCCTTTTCTTAGTAATCTGTCTTCTTATGTTCAGGCTCATTCAAAGACAGCATTTTGTAAGGAAGCATTCAGGTCTCTTTCTCTCACTCACTCAGACAAATGTTTGTATCTTCTAATACTGACCCATTTACCTAAATGTGTTACTGGAACAGATGTATATGTTCACTTATATCATCATCATCATCATCATCATCATCATCATCTTCATCATCATCATCTTCATCATCATCATCTTCATCATCATCATCATCATCAGCATCATCATCACTGCCACCACCACCACCACCATCATCATTATTATCATCATCATCACCAATATCATCATTGTGTTAACATCCACCTTTCCAAGCATACATGAATCAGAAAGAATTCATCAAGGCAAATTTTCTCCAGATGGATGCCCTTCCTGTTACTAACCCTCACTTATTTCCAAGCAAGGTAATATCTTGCCCCTCCCCCTCATGATATGGAAGATTGGAAACGGATAACACTGCTTGTATGATGATGACACTAATAACTATCATACAATGTGAAGACAAGGAGACACACACACACACACACACACACACAGAGAAGAATTAAGGAAGGGTGAGAAAAAATGACAGAGACACAGTGAATGTGAAAAGTGGAGAAAAAGTGAGCAAGAAGCGAAGGCAAGGAAATGTGAGATGGGGGAACGAAAGAACAAATAAGCTTGAAAGGTATGATAGACAGAAATAGAGTCGTACAAGATTTAGAAAAATGTATACTTACATATAAGAGATGAAAGTGTACATACGCTGCTATATATATATATATATATATATATATATATATATATATATATATATATATATATATATAAATACAAAATGGGACAGAACACAAAACATCCGGACAGTTAGGTGATACAAAAATGGGACAACAAAACATCCAGATAGACGATACAAAGAAAACAAGGACGGGTCATTCGGAGTTTTCTTTCCTCAGTCGAGTACCAGATTATCTTCACAATTTCGGTTGATTATACTTGAGATTGCTCCAATCTGGCCAGCCCCAAGGAAAAACTAAGCTAAGAGCATTAGATTCCTTGGAAGAAAACAGCAAATGTATACGAAAACAAGGACGGAAAAAAACGGAGAATGTTACACAAATACAATAAAAATAATAATAACAGGACATTACAACAGGTGTCTTTCGACTAAGGACGAATTAAATTAAGCTGGCATGTGTGGAAATAAAGCCTTTTGGCAGGGATACAAGATTTCACAGGCACAGGGGGGAATATCGATGTTGCACGGACAACGACTAGACCAAGAAAGAAAGATCAGGCTTGGCTGAACACCGGTCATGTGGGAAGAGAAGAGAGAGAGGTAGAG
>NC_068991.1:22100628-22106775 GCF_001194135.2 Octopus bimaculoides
CTACTCAGGAAGAGACTATTCTAGAGTACGTCCTGTCTGGTCTTCGAAACGTCTAGATAGAATAGAGACAGCTGATGAAGGGATATTCCAAGGGGCTTTCCGTTTTCCTATGTGTTCGTTCCGTTGTCTGTAGTTTATTGTTCTAACGTCCTGTACCCTGATATGCATGTATATACACATGTAGATGTAAGTATGTACATATATGTGTGTATACATGTATATATATTCTTTGTATTATATATATATATATATATATATATATATATATTTATCTAGCTATCTGTCTGTCTATCTATCTGCCTGTCTGTCTCTCTTTCTGTATGTCTGTCTGTCTGTCTATCTATCTGTCTATCTATCTGTTTGTCTGTCTGTATGTATGTATGTATGTCCGTCTGTTTATTTATCTCTTTGTCTATCTCAAATTCTTATGTATCTTTATAACAAAATTACACACACACACACACACACACACATGCATGCACACACATATATAATATACTAGGTTGAGTCAAAAGTTTTTCCAGATTTTCCCTGTTGATTTTTAGCAGCTGTTATCTCCATGCTAGATCATTAATTTGATAAACTTGTTGTCCAATCAATGTTGAACTGTTTATTCTTTATTTTACAGCTTTGATAATAATGAGTGGTGAAAAAATTTCAATTAGCCCCATTTTACAGTTCCAGTGATAAAAAGAACTGAATGCAAGGGCAGCAGCAAAAGAAATTAATGCTATGGAAAACCCAGGAACTGTCAATAAATGTGAGGCACAAAACTGGTTCAAAAATTTCAAGGGAGGTAACACCAACCTCAAAAACAAACCATCTGTTTTGGAAGACGAGGCCTTGCTTGGAACGGTTGAACAACAGCAAAGCACATTTGTTGTGTGTGTGTGTGTGTGTGTGCGAGCGTGCATGTACGTGCTTGTGTGCATGCATGCATGTGTGTGTGTGCATGCACGTGTATGCATGCATGCCTGCTTGCAAGCATGTATGTGTTTGTTCATTTGTTCAAAGCTGCATTTTGTTTACCTCCAAATATGGACTCCAGGATATCTATTGACTTATTGATTAATATCATTTTCTAAGAAAATATTTGTCACAAAAATAACTATGATTGTATGAAAGCAGATAACTTGTATGATTACTTGGAATTTCTAAATATTTCTGTATATATCTCAATGTACACATTACACACATAATGTACACACACACACACACACACACACACACACACACACACACACACACACACACACACACACACACACACACACACGTTATTTTTGCATATATAAATTTGTAGTTGATATGCAAACATCCTGCTTTCACATGTTTGTTGTTTTTCTTCTTCTGACCTATTCAATACATTCTTGGAAAATATTAATTTTTCTTTGTCTTTATATTTGGTTTGCAAGATTCTTTATATGAATTTGTATGTTGAGACAGATTTTGTTGTGTCCAGGGAGGGTCATCAGGCCAATATAATTAACACACATACTGATTTTAGTAAATAAGTGGAATTGAACAAGTATCATCATCATCATCATCATCATCATCATCATCATTGTTTAAGGTCCGTTTTCCATGCTAGCATGGGTTGGACGATTTTACTGAGGACTGGCAAGCCAGAAGGCTGCACCAGGCTCCAATCTGATCTAGCAGTTTCTACAGCTGGATGCCCTTCCTAACGCCAACCACTCCGAGAGTGTAGTGGGTGCTTTTACGTGCCACCGGCACGAAGACCAGTCAGGCGGTACTGGCAATGGCCATGCTCAAAAGGGTGTATTACGTGCCACCTGCACGGGAGCCAGTCCAGGGGCACTGGCAATGACCTCGCTCGAATGATTTTGTAACGTGCCACCGGCATAAGTGCTAGAAGGCGACGCTGGTAACGATTACGCTCAAATGGTGCTATTTACGGGCCACTAGCATGGAAGCCAGACAGCTGCTCTGGCAATGAACATGCTTGGACAGTGCTCTTAGTGCTCCACTGGCACAGGTGCCAGTCATCGAGTATGGTTCAATTACGATTTTGATTTCACTTGCCCCAACAAGCAGAGTATTAATTATATTGGCATGATGATTCTCTCTAGACACAACAAAATTACTTTCTCGATTAATTTACAAGTTTCCCTCTTTCTGTATTTCATGATAGTAGTCTTGATAAATCAATGAAATACTAATATCATGACAACATCGACCAATTATAACAACTTGCAGGCATCACCTACAATATCCATCCATCCATCCATCCATCCATCTCTTCCACTCACTATTCTTGAGAGGGTTACTGAGGTAAAGTCCTCAGGCACTTCCTCAATAGGGACCAATCAGAAACTATCATCATTAGATTTTCCAGCTGGATTCCCAAGCATGTGTAACTGGGACTATGGATATTATCTGACCACCTCATTTTTGATCTACCTTTAGGTCTCCTGTTTGTTGACTCAGTTTGAAGGATCCATCTTGTGATTTTTTTCCATGACATTCTAATCACATGTCTAAAGTACTGGAGCCATGACCTCTCAATATGGAGACGTAGTGGCTTGACCTGAAGAGCTACTTGTATTTGCGACATGCAGGTGGCACATGAAATGCACCATTTTGAGCGTGGCCGTTGCCAGTACCGCCTGACTGGCCTTCATGCAGGTGACACGTAAAAGCACCCACTACACTCTCTGAGTGGTTGGCGTTAGGAAGGGCATCCAGCTGTAGAAACTCTGCCAAATCAGATTGGAGCCTGGTGTAGCCATCTGGTTTCACCAGTCCTCAGTCAAATCGTCCAACCTATGCTAGCATAGAAAGCGGACGTTAAACGACGACGACTCTTTGTTGTATAGTGAAACTGTACACACCTCACAGTAAAAAGTGGCAGTAGCCAGCCACTATAAATAGACAGTAGCCAGTTGTCAGAAAGAAGGTCGAGAGCATGTGTAGACTGTCTTGATAGTTGTGTCTGTGCTGATATAGTTATCATACTGCGATACTGAGTGGATGTTATAATGATCCAACCTCTTGAGGATAACACTGTATGATTGGGGGTTGTACATTGCTAGATAGAACCATTCTATCGACGACTTTGGAATGCAACAATATCTATCAGAGCTACAATCGTCATCAGAAGACAGATACAACAGTAGCAAACGACCGCTTTACAACACTCTTTCAGTCATTACTCAACATGTAATTCTTATGTGAAATATGATAGCATAACATATAAGCTGAACGACCTTTTGATTGGTACAGTAAAACATGACACGTCAGTGATTGAAGAAACGAAGCTCTGAACACACTGCTACTAGAATATTAGCTAGCATTTTAGCAATTCCAGGTGAGTCAACTGGGTTTTGGGATCTGGTATTTAAAAATCCCCACCCCAAAACACTTTATGATCCCAGGAACAAGTGATGATGCATCACAGAAAATCTGTTAGAGATATCTTGAAACCTTAGCCCAGTGATTCCCAACAGAGGTTCCCAATCCATTTATTTAAATGGGTTTTCCCACGGACCCCTTTTAATATACTTATCCTTATGTGTGTGTGTGTGTGTGTGTATATATATATAAGAAATTTTGAATTTAGTTCACGGACCCCCAGTACTACCTTTGTGGACTACTAGGGGCCCACGGACCCCAGGTAGGAACCACTAACCTCTGGTTTAAGCAGTGACAGCTGGCAATACACTAGATGACAGTTAAAAATAATTTGGGAACATGGAAAAATAGCAACCAGGGCAAATAGTGCTAGTATACTAACTTGTAAAACCTAGTACCTTCTGTGAATAAACCTTGTGAAACATCTCTTCAGTGGATCTTGAGAGGAGTTGGAGAAAATGAGATCCCCCATAGGATGGTCTTAACAATTTCAACCCATGCAAATGACAAAACAACAATGGATGCAAGATGCATATATGTATATGCAATAAGTGTGAAGGTCCCAATGACTGAAAGAGAAAATTGGAGAGACAGTGAGGACTTTTATTCCCTATCATTATAATAACTAATTCAATTTTTGTTGCTTTGTTGACAGCAAGATGATAAAGTTTTAAATTTATATTGTTTCAGCTGTTTGTTCAATTATTTAATTAAAATTTCAGAGATGTATATATGCCAGGTAAGTGATTTGATCTGTGATTGTGTGTCAAAACTAAAAAAATTCTGATGTGGTAGACACATATAAAGACCCCCTTTAATCATGAATGAGCATGGAGTTGCACCTAGAAAGTTACCCTCCAAGGCACAAGTCTGGGAAAGGTTGTTTATGGAAGACTACCAGTCACCCATGCATACCAGCTTCTCGTCTCCATGCCACCGATGTTATCTCAGAGAAGGGCAAAGGCCAATACAGCTTGGCACCAGTGACATTGCCACTCATTTCTACAGCTGAGTGAACTGGAGCAATGTGAAATAAAGTGTCTTACTCATGAACACAGCATACAGCCCAGTCTGGGAATCAAACTCACTACTTCATGATTGTGAGCCCGACACTCTAACCACAGAGTCACGTGCCTTCATGTTAGATACATATAAATCATTCAGAAACACATAAAGACTGTGAAATTTGCTTAAACATTTATTATTTGGCATCAAAATTTTCATCGTACCAACTGCAACTTGGTCACTGACATTATTCCAATGTATCTAACTTGTTGAAGTGAAATTGTTGATTGAGGTAGATACGACTGAGAGTTGTAAAATTTTTCTTTTTTCCAGCTTCAGGTATGATTCTGTGGTAAGAAGCTTGCTTCTTAGTCACATGGTTCCAGATTCAGTCCCTCTGCATGACACCCTGGGCAAGAGTTTTCTACTGCACATACCAAAGCCTTGTGAGTGAATGTGGTTGACAGAAACTGAAAGAAGCCCATCGTATATATATATATATATATATATATATATATATATATATATATATATATATTATATAGTTGAAACTTACAGAAAAACAAGATCAAGGCAGGTGTATAAACAACAAGCAGGTGTATTAGTTTGATGCTTGGGAAGATGATAAAGTCTTTTATGTTTCGAGCTTACACTCTTCAATAGAAAGGAACACAAGGGAATAAACAGAGAGAGAATAAAAACACTTTTGGAGTTTGCAGTCAATTATGGTAACTGGTTGGACAAAGTTAGTTAGACAGGAGAGCTAGGAAGAAGGGGAGATAATTAAGTATTGGTGATCCCAAAGCAAAGATGCGCATGCGTGTGTGTATTTGAGAGTGTGTAAGTGTGTGCCTATGGATAGGGGCTGGTAACTTTGACATGTGGATGCATGCATGTGTAAGTGTGTACGCCTGTAATGTGTGGGTGTGTGGATGATGGTGTGGGTGCTTGAAAGTGGCTAGTGTGTGTGGGGTGATGGTGTGTGGTGGTGTTGAGGTGTGGGATGTGAGGGTGTGGGAGTAGGGGTGGGGTGGATGGAGGGGTATCAATGAAGGGAGAAGGTGGATAGGAGTGAAGAGAGGGAGTAGGTGTCATGGCAAGAGAGGAGAAGTGGGTAAGAGTGAAGAGAAGAAGTAGGTGTCAGATGAAGATGCCTCTTTGTACATTTGCATTTTCACCACTCGTACAAAGAGGCAATCATAAAGCAAAATAAAACCAAAAAAAAAACAAAGCACGTAATATGTAACACAGACAGTAAACAAAAATAGAATAGAACAGAGTGGTGACATTTAGTGGAAATGACCGAGAAGTTGTTGCTCATCGATTACTATCACAAACAACAGTAGCTTTCTTCGTCTGAATACACGTCAATGATTGGTTAAAATTACCCAAATATGACAAATTTAGCATGAAACAACTTCTAAAATATGAAATTTTGTCAAAAATGTTGAAAGTAAACCGTGTTCAGCATGAGAAATTACACCAGTATATGAAGTTTCAAACTGTTTAGTTAAAGAAAAATAATTTTTAAATCTGTGAGTGAAACTGAAGGGATCCGTAAATCTTATTGTCTATTTCTCTACATTCAGCCTTGTACCAAAAAGGGAACAAATTTAGAGTGGTTTGTAGACATTTGAGATCTACTTCTAATGTATTGGCATTGTCCCTCCACCACCCTTAATTATATTTATATATTTATAATTATATTTATATATTAATAATTATACACTTAAATATTAATTTTACCGATATGGTGGTTATTATATG